>NW_008751900.1:139259-303691 GCF_000715545.1 Opisthorchis viverrini | reverse complement strand
AAGTCAACACTAGGTTTCGCTTCCTTATGGTCACCCTACCTTGAGTTGGTTTAAAATTTGAGATCCCGTTTGGGAGTAGCAGTTCTCAAACAACTGCATAGAAGCTGGTTTAGTTCCAAGATTTGAGGTTCGTACAGTTTTATTATTTTATTATTGTATTCATAGTACCGCGTTTGTTGATCAACCTCCATTTAAACGATTTGACTTTAAGGGTTTTGCGCGTAACTCATCGTGACCCAACTGATTGCTGGAAACAATCTATAGTACCCAAGTCAATAGGGGTACCGCTGGCAAACTTGGTGATCTCTTATTGATCAACCCGCTAGTCACATCTACGCTCCTTAAAACGGCGGGAACTTGGGAACCAATCTTACTGTCAAAGCAACTATACCAGTACCTTCCTCCTGCAACTTACTTGACCGCACCATTATAATGTTAAATGGAAACGCAAACACTTCTAATTGGACCAACATGAATTTCCCAGCCATGACAGTGGCGTGTTGTGTATAAGTTAGACTTCTAGGCAAACTCGAACATACCATCTCAAAGAATTAACTCAAAAGAGTTCGTTGGAATTGTGTGTGCCAGTAGTGTCAACTTTGGCTGCAATAGATCCATGTTATCCTTGGCGTCTTTTCCACAACAGATCAATCTGGTAGGTTCGCGGAATAGCTGGAGGTTATTCACCTCACATACCTCCCAAACCGTAATCTCCACAATGTATGCTATGAAATGATGTCACTCGTATAATGTCACTGCGCTATCAAGTTTTCTAAACTATAGCAAGTAATTATTCGGTTGGAAACTCTTGCTTTCAAGCTGCCGAAACTTTCATGTTCCAGATCTTGGTGGCAGTACGGTGATTTCGACACGTAGCCATCTGTCACCATCGTCCCCATCATCGATATCAGTATCGTTGACAGCAGTACACCAATATCGATTGCTAGTGTCTAACCATCATAGACCCATGAAGAAGAATGATCCAACAAATGATGGAAAGAAAAAGGAAGAACAGGGACCACATATGCCCATGGAGGACAATGAGGAACAAGGTACCTGCACCACGTAGAAGCAACCAGATAAATATATCTGGGTGTCATATCGAAGCCAGATACCATAAACGGCATTGACTTTATATCGTTTTACCAAACTCACTCGATGTAAGCGACAATGACAAATTAATGGCGCGCCCGTCACTGTGGAAGAATACATGCCATGCGTTTTATGGCCTAAAGACATGTGTGGGGACCCCAGCAGGAGGGCTCGAACATCCCACAGTACTCAATTCTGCTTGTAGACAGCTTTATATCACGTTTCCAGGTCAGGGACTGTCCTCCACCGTCAAAAAGAGTCCGGAGTTCAGAGCTCGCTTTCTTTGCAAGGATGTAATTAGGCAATCGTGTCACCTGTACCATATCCCTTAAGCTAATAAGTTACACGAATCGCCCTAGTGCTCATAAATGATGACGAAGTATTTACTTGGGTAAAGCTTTACTGGAAACATACTCCTCTTGTACTGCGAGGGCATAAACGGTCAAATGTCTGAATCTGTCTAACTACTCAGATCAAAAGGGTCAAATTTCTCAACAATGAAGCAGAACTGTTCTTACAGTCACCTTGCGCACACGATCATTCAGCTTCCATTAAGTTCTCGGTTGACGCAATAAATGGCGCAATTTCGCAAATCTTGTATTGAATTCCCCTGTAAGGACACAGTCTAGATCTATGCGGCTGCCCAGATAAATAAACCGATCAACATACTCAAGTTTCACTCCATGAATATTCATACTGGCGCTGGCAGGCCCAAAATCTTGAAGCAATAATTTCCACATTCCAAGTGCAAAACACATACCGAAACTAATGAGCACACTCGAAATTATGTCTAGAGTGGGTTGTATGGACCAATATTCTTCAAATAGGAGACAGTTGCTTCCGAATAGGAAATGCCTACCAGTCTTCTTCCAGGTGTGATCTCGATACCACCGCATCCTGCTGGCTAAAAGAACAGGCGCATAAATTATTGTTGCTAGGCTGGATGAACTGTCCCCTGTTCTGATTGTTACCACACCAAACCCTTTGAGAATCATGGATGCACCCTATTTTCAAAGTGTAATGTTTGGAGAATCCCGTTAAGTTTTATCATATCTGCTGTCCTGTGAAAATATATTTAAAACGTCCAACTACCCCTTTATGATGATGGCATTGCTATTGTATGAACCTAGGAATTATTGTCTATTGTCTGCGCTGGGCCTATTCTCGGCTTGCATTCCACCCACCTGTCGGTACTGTGGGCCAATCACATTGCTGCCTGTTGCAAAGCTGTCCGACCTTGCAGTCTGACTTGTCTGTCTGACATAACTCAGCGTTCTTTTGTTGTCTGCGCATCCAGTGGACGTAATAAGTTATCAGTACTTCTTGTTTCGGCCCACGCGTCTTCAAGAAGGTAGTTCTGTCGTTGCAGCACTGGTTAGGGACACATCAGTACTATCACCAGAGTTTGAAATTTTGGGTGCCGTTACGTCTGAGATGAGAGAACAAAGGTTAGGTAAAGTGAGTAAATTCACTTTACAGACTGCTGGAAATCCATTATAGTTTTTATTGACTGCGAGCAGCATTTGGAACCAGTGAGTAATGGTGAATTATTATTGGTTTGCTGACTGGTCTTCAATATGGTGCTTTTTTACGACCGATTCACAGGGCTTACGTGGCACAGAACATATTACTGCGTAGGTTTTTACGTGCGTTTGTGTGTGATGCCTCACATGTTCAAACATGTACTGCCCGTCTTGCTATATGCATCTAGTGCTCGCCTGTTTAAAACGCTGACGTACTTGTTCTGACACTGAAAAATGGCTACCCGATGAAGCCGTAAGCATTTCTATACTAGTTAGGCCGAAAGAATAAAGGTGCTGACAGAAGGATTCTTGGACCCTACGTGTCTCGTTTGTCTTCTCTATGCTGAAGAACTCGGAGGAAGGGTGCAGTTTGTGCTGCCTTGAAAGCTGTCGTTTAGTAAGACTGTGCTCACGAACTGTCTGACTAAATATCGCAGTTTCTTCACACATTTGATCACCGTATATGCTTCATTGTTGCCACCTCATATTAGACAATTAATCAGACCTCTACTTGTCGACAGGTAATATCAAGAGCCAAGATCTACTAGGTCTGCAAGCAAAACTCGCCTCGATCTAAGAGGTCTCCCTAAGAAGTTCTAAAGACGTTAATAATGATTCTGTATTTCCGTTAGATTACTGCATGTATCCTATCTAAATCGACTCAGCTAAGCAGCACCAGGACAAACAAATGTTTGTTACCGGTGGATGTTTGTCTCCGGTGGATGCTTAGTGATTTCACTAATGGCCATTGTTAAATAGGAAAGAGTTTAACAAAATCTAGCTCAAAAGCGACGCGATTATTTTCTCTCGAAGATTTCTGAAAGAGCTGCACAAAATGTTACCCCGTCAGTGGAACAAGGAGAACTTATTCCTGGCAGCGCTCTTCAGGTTAATTGAATCCAACTTATCCCAGGTGTCCGCAATACTGGTGAAAGAAAGAAGGCCTTCGCTGCAGAGTTATTTATTGGAAAATGCCAACTGACCAGTTACAGACTATTGGACAGAGAAGCAAAACTCTCATATGCATATTGTTTACAAGAATTGGACATCCAACAACTCTTGAACGCGTCTTCCTGAACTTCCCTGGACATTCATTGACTGTTTCTCAAGTTCAAGCAAATGCTACAAAGCAACTCCACAAGTTCCGCAATATACCTCCCTTTTCAAGAGACGAAAAGCAAATGTACAAGAAGAAAACTTACTACTCTCATGCCCCCATCCGTAGTATCACAGTCACACTGGTAGCGTCCGCTGCACTATCGATTGGGATACAACAACTTTCATTTGGTAGTTTGATAATTGCTCAAATGCCAGGAGGTAGTCAACATTTTTCCCTCACCCTCCGCAAGTACTAGTCTATAGTTGGCATCAGCCATCTCTGGGTAGATATTATTTCAAATCCATACTTGGTGTTCAGATAAATCTTAATAGCCCAAGCCTCATACGTTTGGCTATTTAAATCCTCCTCCGTGTACCACATGTATGACAGAGGATGGTAGAAAAACACCGTAATTCCTCATGTGCACTGCCATCATCGAGATAGCCCAGTAATTAAGGCGCGAAATTACTTATCAGAAGGTCCATGGTTCAACTTAGTCAAGGCTTGGGCACCCTTGCAGTATCTCGACCCTTGTGGTTCCTTCAGGTGGCAAGGCAGCTAGGCACCGAAAGGGTGCTTCAGATAAACAACACAGGATTCATGCTGGAAAATGTTATCATATTCAATAATTTTGATGCTCGTGAGTAAATATCACAAGAGACATTTTCTCCTCAGTCCCATAATCAGTCCGTTTATTTAGCAACTAGTTCTGACGCCAGGTCACCACCCTACTCCACTGAAGAGATTCAGCGATTGAACACTCATCAGTATAAAAAATGCTTCTCCTTCACTAAACCAGGTTGTTTAACTCATGAATTTCAACCAGTTTTTGACATTAGACCAGAGTTGCACACTGCTGTTTCCCCATGGCCCTTCTGGAAAAAACTAAAGGAATATTGATCCGCAAACGGATGATTATTGATTACACTCGGACCAAAGAAGGTATTGTGGCCTCGTCTGTTCAAAATCAGGTGGTATTTTAACCTCATTTGCCATTCCACACGATCACGAAAGTGAAACGGGTTATCATGCAGATTGTTTTATTCAGACTCGAACTGTGAGCGTTAAGGACAGCTGTGTGTGTGTGTGTGTGTGTGTGTGTGTGTGTGTGTGAATAATCATGGCAGTTTCAAGTCTGCCCGTTTAAAATCCGAAAAACGCAGTTTCTGAATTTCATCGCTCTTGAAGAATGCTGATTTAACAAGACATTCTCGCAAGTCCGTAATAGCATTTAGGTTTCGTCATATCCAACAATCTGATAACCACTAGAATGGGCTATTAAATCGTGTGCCTGGTTATCTCCGGCACAACTCCGCTGCGTAACAGCGGGCACCTACTGGACTCACCACCCGAGACAGGATGAAGATGCTAGCGGATATGACTAGGTTCCCTCCCAATAAGGTCAAGTGCCCGGCCCACAACGCATACTGCCTCTCTGTCTGTCTGTGTTGGTCATAATTTCCGACGAGATGTCCCTTGATTAACCCGAGCAAAGGAAGGCTTATCCTATCCTCATTTTTCCGTACAGATTGAAGGTCTGCGTCTGAATTACAAGGTGCTGGACTGATACTGATAGATGTCCACCCCACCCTTAAAAAATGAAAGACCAACGGTCTCTAGTTTGTTCCCAAACGAAAGCTATAATCCCCGCATAGCGGGTCCGATTTTTCAAAATTTATAATGAGTACATCTGAATTGCATTTCGAATTCTTATCTAACAGAAGTTCCATAAAACTTCATGAATGTACATCATTCAATATGTTTCAAACATCTAAATGGTTCGTTCAGGGAAGCGGACCCTATCGAGGAAAAAAATAACTAATGGTTGGAAGCAAGCAGATTTTTGTCGCAGCTCTTCATACAGCTTTCGCGGTCGTTTCCAACAGGCCACTGTATTCTTCGGTTTGTTGACACTGTCGATCTTGTCGGTTGAGTAGAAGAAGCTGGCCCTAACATTACTGCTTGTTTATTTGGTGACAGGATCTGCCAGATTATGAGAGGGCCTTCGGAAAAGAGGTCAGGAAGGTGTGTCCACTGAGACATGGTTATCTTTTTTTTAAAAGACAGTGTCCAAAGACCACAGAACATAATTTGATCACTTTAGATCAAAGCACGAGCTTCAGAATGTCTAAAACTTCATAGGAGTAATTGTGGGTAAGTCGCCATCTGGTCAGAGGCTATATGGTATTTCGATGCTACAAGACCTATACACACTGACGCCCACAACCCAAACAAAGTTATGTTACAGACATTTTAACAGTGATCACCGTCAGAAAGAGAAATACTCGAAAACCCATGACCCTCTGATAATATGTAACCGTGGTGAGCGATTTTGATCGCACCTCAAAGGTGCTACTTCAAAACATTAGAAAGCAGTATTTCATGTGCAAGTTAGTAGGCATAGATGATCTGGTCACTTTAATCAGCCCAAGAGGTTTTTAGTATTCTTCACTGACGCCAGAGCAAAATCCGCACTGTCAAACCAGATTCTGCGTCCCATCTTACTCATACTATCTGAGATTGCACTACAGTTATCTACGGACCCATCAGGCACGCATATTTCAGAAATTTCAGAACCGCCTGTTCGACGCAGTCAGCGGAAAAGGTCTACGCACACCATGTAGATCATCCCATGCTTTCCGCCTTAAACGTGATGCATTTTCCTGAGGAATGTAAGAGCTTCCAGTAGGCTGTTCATCACTTTTCAGTGCCACTGTTGAACGCGCATTGATCTCCCTCATCTAGCCGGGGCACGCACACAGTTGTACAAAAAATTCATCACCTTTCGCCCAGGTGCATGAATGGTAAGGCCGTCTTATTAGATATATATATGTATTGTGATATATATACATCCGTTTTTATTGGTTCACAGTCTTATCCGCATCTCTGTCCGCTGGTAAATAGATGTTGCAGCCTAATCGGTCTTGTTTCCCACGCACACGGTTGGTGTATGTAAGAAAGCACCCCAGATCCAGCCATCCGTAATCCGCCTAGCGAACTTAGAGAGAGAACATAACTGTTAACTTCCGGTAGAGGATACGAACAACTTACTGAAATTCGCTCTATATTTTTTGAAATCACACGTCAGAGACACTGCTGAGGTTTCATCACGCGTGCTTGCAACATTAGCGCATGTCTAGAGAGAAGTTGGAATTCCATTTATCCTGTAAGCGATACTTGTTCATAAGTTTGCCAAACTAGTGACACATAACGAAATGGGTGCAATCAAATTGGAATGTTAGGAATGGGTTGCTCATTATAATGAATCCAGAGCTGCTATGTTGACCGCCGTTCAGAGAACTCAAACATCATGGTTTAACAAACAACCCATGGTAAACAGTCAAGCTGCAGCCGGATTTGCTGTGTGACGTAGGCGAAAATACAGTCTTTTCTTGCCTGTTGGAGTAAACCGTGTGCAGGTGATGCGCTATCATGTATGTTATTCAACTACACCCCTATTACTGTGCAGATGTTTCAGGAGCCACCTGCAAGGCAATTTCTCCCTAGTACCCGAAAACACTTCGCCCAGGATAATTATCGCTTAAATCTGACTTGATCTGTGCAATCCCGTTCCCAACTTAAACATCTCAAATACGCAGAAAGCATTCCTATGACTACTATGTCCTAAACATACCGGTATCTCTGTCAAAAAGTACTGAGGTCAAATGTTGGGTGCCCAGGTTGCAACTTCAACAACAATCGAGATAAAACGAATTTAAAGAGTTGGATGAAAATTTTTTTGCGTCACAGGATCCAAGCCACTCGCTTAGTTATCAGAGTAAGCAGTAGACAAATGAATGTACGAGACGAGTTACCTCAGTAAAGGTATGGAATACAATTCCTAGTCCCTGCTAGTGGCTCTTTAAGTGTCTGTCGAATTCCGAACGGAGCCAAATGCAACAGACTGCCTACCAATATTGAGCGCCAAAAATTTATGCATAGATCAGAAACTCATCGCAGAAGAGAACTTGTTCAATCGATTCCCGAACAAAAATTGGCGTTAATTAACTCTGATATCCGTGCGTTTTCACACTAATTATAGGATTGCTTGTGCAACTTCGAGAAACATCAAATAAAAAACGGCACAGGCTCTAAATCACTAAAGGAGGAGCAAACATCACACCCCTGTGGGGCAAAGATCAATGTGGGACTAGAATGTAATCATGATTATTGTTTACAACCCGCGTTGTTAGAGTTTAGTGGATGTAGAGCTCATGAAAAACGGTTGGAATTGTGGCTTAAGGTTGAAACTGGCTCTGAAAAATTGAAAGTTCAAAAATCTTAAGAGGCATTCTTAAGCAGGCTCTCCTAGGACCGAGATGCAAAAGCTGTAATGTGTCGAAGTATTGGTTCCTCGGATGCATTTACTGGTTGTTGGTCAAATGACCGGGGACCAGTTCGCCGAGCCTGGTATTTAGCTTCCAAACATTTTATTGTCAATTGAAGATGGAGCGGCATCATCATGGCTGGTTAACGCACCCAAACTTCAACTTACGATATCTCCCTAACTGACGAGACTTTACAAACTTACTGCGTGGCTAGAAGAACCGACCACTAGTCAACTGATCAACAAGTGTCATGAAAAGTGAAACTTACCGCTATGTGACAGTTTGTGCATCCACGTGACCCATTTAGCTAAACTGAGCCCTATTCGCCAAGCCCCTTCCTCATTAGTTTGGTCAATAGGTGGGAGACCGAATAAAAGTCCCTTGGTTCTCCATATTTGGAATCGGAACATTTATATATGTATATATATACACATATTATAGCACAACAACGAACCCACCGCTAAGCACAACTACGAACTGATGATGTCACCTCGATTGGTGATGAAATGTTTGCAACCAAACTGCCCAGCTCAGCGAACAAGCCAACGACCAACATTTATATCGATTCTGTCGTTAAAAATGCACCCTTCTGTTAAACTTACTACGAAAAGATACACTTCTTAACAGTTTCTTACGTCATCCCGAGCACCTTATTGCAGCGGATCAACAGCCCAGAAATTGTTGTGGTTTACAGAGATACGAACGGCTAAGTAGGTAGAGTTATAACCTCTGAGGCTTAATCGACGGATCGTCTTGGATGGAAATCAAGAAGAGCGCAAAGCGGCGAACGCCTGCTACAATTATGTCCTGATCGCACAATGGTTCTGTCTAGTAATAACTTCTGAGGCAACCAATGATCCTTGGTCACAAAATGTCCCACGCATGCAAACCAACCTCCAACAAACGTAGACCATATCGCCATCAAGTGTAGGTGGGTTAGTTACTGACTGTCGTTTGTTCTGTAACATTTATATGGATTCGGATCATGCACTTGTTCTTGGCTGCTTCTCGTTGAGCCTTACACGAGTAAACGAGATCCACACGCCTTGTTCGGTCATTGGGAAGCTCTCCAACCCTGATGTAAAGCAGGCCTACCAAAGACACCTACTGAAGTCCATTTCGGACAATCCGTCATCTAAGTATTTTGAATCTTACCAAAATGGTACTGTGAGCAAGTTTGTAAGACGCTCGCTCTACCGTTTGTGAAACTGCGCAACGAACTAGACCGAAGCACTGGATCTCGAGTAAAGTCGAAGTTGTTCGAAATCCACACACGTATTCCTTCTAGTCAACGAGTTATGCAACCTCAAGTGAAAAACAGCATGTGTGCGGACTGAAAAGCTTGGTGGATCCAGAAATCTGAGATTAAAAGCCTAGAGATACTAAGAAGCTGCGTAGCGTTCTATCTCATATCCGCGACAGGCGTACAGAAGGTTTCAGCGACGAAACATTCGCTGATAACTCGTTCCTCTTTGAAAAAAGAGAATCTGAATCACTGAGTCCAACAGTTTCAAAAGCAGTCCGCCTGGACACCTGCAGTTACCCAGTCAGATTCACGAGCAGTAATGCAACTTCAGATAGTGAACTTGGAACCTCCGACGGATCAGCACGTAGGTGAATGCCAGTTCTCATTCAAAAGTAACCAAACGGGTGGTTCTAACGAAATCCTACTTGTTCTGTTCAAAGATAGAAGTGAAAGCCTCAGTCGGTACCTGTCTAACTTAATTGCTTCTGCCTGAGCGAAACAGACCCTCCCAACTAACTGAGGTGAGAAGGTTCCGGCACCCAATGTTCGAAAAAGTGCTCTCGATGTGCGTGGCAATCACAGATTGATTAGCTTGAAGATCGTTATGATCAGAACCTGATTCGTTAGTCCTACGTCAACTTACGAAGGTGCATGAAGATAGAACAAAGGAATAGCAGGCAGGGTTCGGCTGGGGAGTTACTGTGTGAACCGCGTCTTCATGCTCCTCCAAATTTGCGTATAGGCGTCCTACAATCTTGTAGTTCCTTGAATTCTAGATTGTATTCAACCCCGTTACCAATTAGTTCTTTTTTGTACGCTTGCGCAGCAAAGTGCGACGCAGACGTCCATGAATACCAGACGTTATTTCTACTCACATTTTGGCGCATCAGAATGCATATAAAGCTATCCATGGACTTACTACAAACACTGGCGTTCGATGGGCTTCCACTCTCTCCATTTTTATTTATGTTTCACCACTGAAGTAAGCAGACAAACCCTGGAGGGTCTGCAGAACGCGTTGTTTAGATCACACTGGACAAGAGCCCTGTCATCCTGAATTGTGCAGACGACACTGTTCCCATTTTTTTGAAGAACAGCGGGAAGTGCATGTACTGCTAGGGAGGCTGAAGGACTCGTCCCATTTATCGGCAAATGCTTCGTTCCCATAAAATGCACATTCATGCTGCAGGACGTATAGTCTTTGAAGATGCTCCTGAAAATTGGGGAGTGACGTTATTTGCTGTGAAAATTTTGTGTCGCATTAGCTCTGATGGTAGTGTGGCAACCGAAGTGAATGCATAAACCTCAAGGCCTTGATTTGCTTCTGTCAATACGTGCCAATTGTGGTCTCCAAAAGTCATATCTGAGTACCGAAGGACTTGGATATCAGACTACAATGCAAGCTGCAGTGTTGCACCAATGTGAGAATTAACCATTTAGAGCCGAAGAAGTGAGACCTCCTTAGGGATTTGGCTGCCTGTATATCAGAAACCTACTTGGGAACAGCTGGAATCAGCTAATTCAAAATGAAGTGATTAGGAGTTGGGTTTTGAGTTAAGAACTGGGTACTTCACTTAAAGAACGCTTCCAGCATTGGAAGCTAAGTTGGCTGGACCATATATTACGCATGCCTAGATGGGCGCTTTTCCCCTTGTCTGATCGGGAAGGTCGGAAACCCAGATTTGGGCAGAATTTGACAGGGCAGAAAAGAAGGAAGGATGTTACGAAATGTTTAGGTGCTGTTGGTGCTGTTCACTTTCCAGAATGGAATCCACGTGATCTTTCCTGCAACTGCCTGAAGACTGAAAGGCAAACCGATGTTACGGGCGTCCAAGTTGTCAGATTCTATCCAGATTGTGATGCAGAGGCGGACCTCTCGGATGTTTGTTGCGGGCAAAATTATAGTTCCCCCTCTTTTCCCCACTTTCTCCTCTTTTCACTCTAAGGCTTCATTCAAAAAACTGACATGGTCGTACGCCAGTGAGACACCAGTTTTCTGATTTACTGACTTGTAGTCAGTAATGATGACCATAAACAACCAAAAGAATCGGCTGGCAAAATCTGATACGGATAGCTGGATTCATCGGCATTCAAAGGTTTGGGGCATAAGAACGAAAACAAACTAGCTAAAACAAGATGATGGCGACAACTTAAGAATGAATGACAAATAATAAGAATGCTAATTTTGTTACCGAACTGTAGTCAACGCCGCAGGAAGGGCGAAACTAGATACATAAACACGGAACCATGTGTTCTGAACAGTTAACCAGCCGAAATTCTGTATTCAGTAGTCTATGTGAGGTTCGGAATTAATCCCTCGATCATGGGTGGGGCGTTCGCTGCTCTAAAAGATAAGACAACGAATGATACGGCTTAGCGCCGTCTGTGCGCGCAGGCTTGAAGGAATAAAGGACCGAATGACCATTAATCTTTGATTATGGGAAAAATAAGCTCGGGAGAGTTCAGATCTTGATAGAATATTTGCGTCCATTTTTCGATCCAGGAAAAAAACTATACCAGGGCACGTCGTTGACGATATCCATAGCAGGTTCCCTCAGGAGGGATTTAAATACATCCACGTTATAGACAAAATCTGATGATTTCGGAGTACCAAATTAAACAAACGTCTTCACTAAAATCTCCCAGATAAAATGATTTTACATAAGAAACATTTTAATTCTGGCCTTAGAGTCATAGTTATGATTACTGGGTTCCACTTTGCTTTTATTAAGGGCATTTAGATTCTTTCCCACTGCTACGCAACAATTCATCTTCTCCAACTCAGATCAAGAGCACTGTTTGCACGTGGAACATATCAAAGACTGAGCGATAGTGGAAGTCTCAGTGGCTCTCCTAAAGAACCAGGTAGAAAGTTAGGAAATCAGTGCGGATGTCAAATGTATACTTGCTGCCTGGTGGAACGTTCGCACCAGCAGCAACAGGCTGAGTGCTGTCCGCAGACATTTTCGTTAGTTTATGTACTTGGATTCCTAGACGAGAACAGGACGCAAAGGAATTAGAGCTTACTATCCTGATTCAAGCTTAGTAGGTAAGATATTTCTAGGCATTACTGTTATTAGATAGGAGTGGTGTAAATTTCCATAAATCCAGGTATCATTAGAAATTAAACTGGTAATTATACTACCAAATACAAGCCATGAGTTGACATGGAAGTGAAAATGTGGACTAAACTGTTTCTGTAGGATAAAAATTGTGTAAAGATAAAAAACTATGTATTGTATGGAAATTTGAATCTTCTATCGTACTTTGGGTCGTTAAGGGGTCCCAAATATTTCTATCTTTGTGGTGGGAGGGAGGGTGAAGCAATATGCTTCCTGAATCAGGGTTGTAAGATTCAACAGGTCAGTTGTTAATCAACCAAAGCATCCTCTTATTGTGATGGATTTTGCATTGAGTGCAGTAATTTGTTCTAATTTGTCGTATTTTACTTGGGATGGGAAAAATCTAGCATGCGACTCCAGCTGCATCACTCCTAAAACCTCTCATTTGTTTACTTTTATAACCTGATCAAAGGCTATTCGGGTAACCACAACTATGACGCTGTGGTATCACTTGTGGTTTGGGTATGACGAATGCGCCTGCCGTTCAGCGAGTGATTGCGTTACCAGCATGCAACCCACACGCTCCATACGCGATTGGTTGGCATCAACTAGCGATAGACACACCATTGCTGTCAGTCTAGCTATTGACTTTTATTTATTTCTTTGTACAAAGTTGATAGAATCGGAACCGCGTGTAAGTCGAATTAGAATAGCTTCAGGTAAGTGTACTGACTTGCTCAGAAGGTCTAATGCCAAACCTTGCTATTCTTCAAATCTCGCATTCCAAGATTGACAGTTCCATGCTAACTAATATGACTATTGTGTCACCCACACTTCTTCTTGTTGTGACCGGTTTCTGATTTAGCCAAACAATGTGATCGCTCAAAAATAGCCAGATATTGTACCTTTACTCTCCACCGACTACGACGATATATCGAGATGGGCTCGGAATTTATTTTAAGGTCTTGTTTGCACCATAGATGTTCCAATCAATCACATGATCGATTAATCCGAGCCGTCACCAGGCAACTGATGGAATATCAATATTATTCAGTTCAAACAAAACGGATGATTTTAGCCCATCCTGAGTGAAGAAAAATAAGGGTATGCAATGATAAGAACATTGGCCCACTTCCACCAATAAACGCGCTCTTCGAAAAGTAGTCTAAACAAGAGCAATGCGCAAGTTTTTCTGTACACAGAACTGATTTTTCTGTTTTATTTTCTCTGTTTTAAAGCTTTTCTGACGCTTCGAGCAAAACGTGAGAAACGAATCGCCTTCGGGTTTAACTGAATGGTCATGGCCTACCGATATGATATTTTACTTAGGACTGTTGTTGCCTACCCCCGTTGGTAGACAGTGGCAGCACACTGCGGCTGACCTAATGGGAAAAATATCAGTATGAGTTGTCTCAGCTATTAAGAAAACCCAACAATAAAATATTTTCATCTTTTACGTCGTTTCATCATTCTTCAGTTTGAAAAATCTTAGTTTTTTTTAATAAATAAACTGAACCTGTGGGGTTTTTAAAAACCTGTAGCAAACCACAGGTGCTGACTCAAAAAGCAAGTCGTAAATAGGATACCTGAAATCACTCGAACATTCCCAGGTTTTCTGTTCTCCTGGATACAAAAGATTCGAATTATCTCTGAGTTACCTCGACAAGTTTTATTGAACTTGTAAATAGTGCTGTATCAAGGGACGTATCCCGATACTCTGAAACATAAACAGAAATCACCCTCTGCGCAGCAAATCCACTTGAGTCTCGACAAACAACCAGCTTAGCGGGAAAATGAGTGTATACCTCAAACTAATTAATCCAGACTTTAAGTATCTAACTTAAGGCAAGCAGTGAAAAATCTACTTGTAATATGCTATCTACGGTTGTAAGAGTTTTCCGCCTACAAGGGA
Organism: Opisthorchis viverrini; assembly: GCF_000715545.1. Taxonomy (NCBI): domain Eukaryota; kingdom Metazoa; phylum Platyhelminthes; class Trematoda; order Opisthorchiida; family Opisthorchiidae; genus Opisthorchis; species Opisthorchis viverrini. The sequence continues at coordinate 289,429 of NW_008751900.1, read as the reverse complement.
CCACAGGAGAGGACCAACCGAAGATTTCCATTTATTGGAAAAAAGCAAAAAAGTCAAATAAAGTGTGCAGTCTTGAGGGCCGACATCTCAGAAGGCGAAATCAGCCATTAGGATTTGGCAGTCACCTGAAGTTTCTCAGCCTAGAAATGTGGGCGGTACTACCCAACACCGTCAAGTACAACAACTGCTTTAAGTTCTTGCATTTGATCTGATCATTTACTGCATGAATAATTGTTCTGACTGATTTTTGCTGCATACAGAAGATACCCTTGGGGAAACGAAGTCACTACATTATTGTCGCATATTATGGCGTATTAAATATCTATATGTATTCATGTTCATATTTGTTCACATCCAAACCTGGCAGTAGAACAGATTTCACTTACATTTAGATAAACAGATTCCAAAACACATATCACATACTGCTTTAAAACACGTGTCCAAATGGGATATCTGACGGATGGCAACTCACTTGCTTCTGTTTCAGCTTACCAGTTCCAACGAAATGAGTTGCCGTTGCTACTATGTTGGACCAGATGGGGAATCTTACAATCCATCCTTGAAGGCACCGAAAACATTTGACGTTGAAAAGGACTGCATTGCGTTGCGCGAAGCCATGAAGGGCATGGGTAAGTAATCAGACAAAATGTTACTAATTCTTGGTATGAGAAATTTGAAAAAACACGGTCTCACTAGAAAAAAGTGGATTATAATCTAAGTTTTCAAAGCTTACGGGAATTCAAATACCCTTGGCTAGTTCGGGGACTAGTGGTTAGACATGAACTTTCAGCCGAATTTGGTAGGCTGTGTGAGAATATATAGGGATTTTCGGTGGAGATTTCGTCCTGTAAGAGAAGACACTCCACGCTGAGAAGCCCTATACAGCTATTCCTTCCTTACTGGGAATAATCAACACTGCGCATCTCATGATCTTTAGCTCAGATCTCCTATGAAAATTTCCAAACCTCCCCATGCTACCCACCATCTATAAGTAGCTCAGAGGAAGAGTGAATTCACACGAAAAGTGAAGCTTCATTCTGAGAAGTTGACCTCAGGTAGCCAATTACTACGCGATGCTGTAGCGTGATTACCAGACTGAAGGATGAGTGGCGCTATGTCCTGTCTAGGTACGAGCTACTCACAAGGCGGATCGGCCGCTCTAGTCCGAACTGCTAAGCGTTCGTGGCTCCGTAGACGGTGCCGATGATTTCCCGTAAGGACAAAGTCGCTGTACTGTTTTCAGCTGCTTAGCATAGGTTAAATTCACTTAAGAGATGAATGCACTAATAATTGCTGCAGTTTAACCACCAAAAAAGCGATTCTGTTGAACATCAAGCTTGATCTGTAAATAGGATGACACTAGCATGTTCAAGGTCTTTAAAGCCCAACGTTTCGCACCAATTAAGGGTACTCAGAAGTAAATTAGTGCTTTCAGACCGTTAGGCCTAAGTACAGTTTAACAATACCGCAAGTACCCATGGATTCTGTAGGCGTCTCTTTTAAACACGTGATAAGACATATTGCTTAGATTTGAGGCAGTGCATAGATATTAAGTAGGCCTACACACCCACGAGATAACTGGCTGATGAAACTCTCAATTAGTCTAAATGAATTGTCGTCTAGTTAAGAACAAAACGCCTAGTTTTACTCACTTACCTAAATGCGAATCGGAAATATAGAGCAAGGCTAGTGACCATGATGAAGTATTCTAACCTACCAACAGGAAGCACTAACAAATATTCGAAATTCGTGCACTTCACTATCCTGTGCTCCAGCTAAATGATTTTTTAAATATATTATGACTGTTAGACTATTCACTGTATGTGCTCTCAAGAGGAGCTATATTATCTCATGTCAGGACAAGCGGGTTCGCAGATGGGGGGAATTTCAGCCTTGTTCATGATTTTAACCATTTAAGTAGATCGTTGGTCAATAGATCTGTAAAGATTCGCTCGTTCCTTCATATTTCGGGCTTGTTTTGTTTACTGTAAGTTTGTTTTGCAGTCGCTCACTCACTCACGAACGCATGAACGCAAGCATGCGCACAAGCTTAGCCTCTGAATTTGACCAGCACCAATCAAGTAATTGACAAATATTCATTCAAAGACCCCTGAAAAAGTAATAGCTATCTTTCAAGCCAAAGACTTATAAGGGCACCCTGGTTTTTGCTTCTGCTAGGTGACCTTTCTTTAGTAAGCAAGAGCAATATGGTTTCCCCGTCGTAAATGTTCCATTTGACTGCGAATGGAATTGCCCAATTTAGGCATCGTACATTAGTATGATCGCTTGGTTTTTGCGCAGAAGCATATTTCCAACCCACAGTGGGGAGATGTCGTCCCGCCACAGAAAATGTTTTACGTTATGACAACCTTCTTTTGGATTTGTTACATTAAACCCTGGTAACTTCTTGCTTGAAGATAAGCCAGTCGTCCTGGAAAGAAACGGGGAGCCGTCACCACTGGCCATGATTTAGTGTAAAATTCTGCCAATGAGGGTGTGCAACCTAGGGTGGTGAGCTCTCTTCAAGAAGTTAACCACAAATGACTAACCGCACCTCTCGGTTATTTGATGTCCTCTCTAGGATTCCACTGGGTCAGGCAAAGAAAGGTTAATAGTGCATTCTGTGATTTCTGCACTATGAAATGCAACGTTTGATGAAGTATCATTACGTTCTTTCGGTAGGCACAAAATAATGGATTCTAGGCGCTGCTGGTGGCTGTTTCACAATAAATCTTCAAAAGTTCAGTCAACACAGATAAATAGTAGGTTGGGAACTACTTCTTGAATGATTTCAGTCTTAGATAACCCTTAAGACTACTGATCATCAATGGTGTATCCGAACCTAACAAACTACCCATAAGATTTATGAAACTATTCGACAACATACGAGTGTTTTCACCCTTCTTAGGGCTCATCAGACAGACGCGGTCTCCGAGTTTCCGTCAACATCAGTTATTACTCAAAATTCGTGTGCCAACTTTGCTTCCACAAAGGGTCCCTTAGAAGGACGAAACTTCTTGTGGGCTGTCAAGTAGTATCCAGGTCACCTTATGTTATATTTAGGCAATGTATTGCGATTTCTCAAACATTTTACCAACTGGAAATTGAAGCGATCCAATAGAATTCGTTCAATTTAAAAAGAACACGATAAACAAGTTATTTATTTGGAATCCAGTAAATTCCCCTTGAAAACCAAACCGGTTTTCGAATGAGCGAATTTGTTGTAGCTTCGGAGTCTTCAGCGTAGGTCAACCAGACTGTATGAGGAAAAACTCACTTGGAATTTCAGGAGATTCCACTGCCCACAAACTTATGACGATTGATAAAAATTGTAGGACTAATTTATATACAAAAGAGTTACACCTGTAAACCTTTTGACTGAAAATTTCTTCCTAAACTCACTTTGCAGTTGAGCTTGGTTCCGCTGCTTGCTTCCAACCGATATGCATTGTAAATTATAACTCACACGTAACCCATGACGGAGGTGAAGCAGCTCTGCTCTGTGCATGTTTATTTCAACAGTACAGTTTTTAATCACCGCTTTAACCTCAAGCAGATTTGAGGCGTCGTTGGTAAACTGAGAACCGATATCAACAGGCCTCCTTTATTCTGCTTGTGCCCGTATGGAATGAGTTGGGCATTTATTTATGAGTATGTAAGCATGTATTAAGAATGATTGTCCAAGCATTCTGTAATCTGCAGTAGTGTCCAAAAGATACTAAAAATAAGTAGTAACTTAACAATACGGTTATATGACTTGTTTTGAATAAATATGCAGTTAGATGAACAGTGTATGTATTTCGGGAACGCGCTTTTGTTCCTGTTGGAAGGCTAATGTGTATAAATTCTGATACCGGAAGGATGCACTCATTTTTAAATGTGAGATCCGACTAAGACAGTCAGTTGAACATCCCGTTTAGCATACTATTCAACTGAGTGTGTTGCAAGAAGGCCGCCTCATGTTTCAGTCGGTACCATATCCGTAATGTCACAGTTTATTTCTTGACTGAAGGCTACTACTAAGGTTGCCGTTGAAAAATTGTCAGCAATCTTTTGAGTAGCGTCTCGTCATGATAAAAATCACGCTGGTTTAGCCTAGGTCACCCCACTGCAGAAAACATATGTTAATTGAATAGACGTGAAGAGAGAATATTCGGACCCAAAAGTCTCTTTCTTTACGTATACCTGGGTTCCTCCTTAATAGACACAGGCAAACTGATACGTAGTTTCAGCATAGTCGGATGATCTGTAGGTGCTGTTCCAACTGATGAAGAAATTATCAATGATAAAAGTATTGTCAAAAGCCTATTCATCAGCTGTAGATGCAAAGTGCGATCTCTCTTTAGAGAAGGAAACACTCGAAAACCAATTTTCTAGGTACTACTACAACATTTACTTCAACTGCTGTAGCAGCGTCTCTCTAAGCAACAGGCGAAATGCGTTAAGCGGATTGGCTACGCATTAATACCCGTTTGATCTGACCATATAGTGTTCTGTCTTACATTCGATTGTTAGACATTCGGAAACCATTGAAATTGCGGAAGTGCTAACGCCACAACCCTTTTCAGGGTGAAACCAAGAAAGATTTGTTTAACATTGTGGCCATGACGACAGTTCTGCTCCGAAGTAACCCTCAGTCAATTTAAATTATTCAAATATATCAGAGACATGCGGTTGTTCCTAATGATCTTCGCTCCTGTTTGTCATTTTATTACGTAACACTGGTCATGTTCTGGTCGTTTTCACAGACAAATCGATCTGTCTGTTCATTTCGGTAACTCTACCACTATTAAGCCTACGTAAATGTTCAAAGTGCGCTAAGTAGAGAAAATCAATACGATTTTTCTGTCGAATGCACCTTTATACCTACATGTTTCAATTTTATTTGAGGACAGTCCAAATTAGAGTCCACCAAGATGGCTTGAATTTAGTCTCCAATGTTGAATAGTGACAGATTTTTCATAGGTTCCGGGTAGGTGGGATGATCGAATGTTATTTATGTTCACAATGAAAAGTAGATGAAATTGTGAGTTGCAACTCCATAAAAAGCTCCCTCAGAGGGTAATCTTTGGCTTTCACAGTTGAATGATGAGGAAGTGACAGTGTCGCAGTCCCTTCATTCAGAGGCTCCATATTCGATCGAAGTTTATTTTGCAACTGAACCTCTCCAACTGACTTGAAAAAACGGAGCGGTATCACAGTATCGCACGTTGGGTTCGAAGACATGAGGGTTTCTGAGGTATCGCTATTTCTAATATTTTCAAAGCTAATGCACGGTTTGCTCTCGCGATCATCGGCTCGCTTCATTTGATAGCGGTTAGAAATCACACAAAAAGGTAGTGCCTGAACCAGGCAAAAACCTTCAAGTTTCGCTGTAGTGTAAGTTATGCAATCCCTGTGTTTACTTGTCAGTGGCTACCAGCCTAGATAACTCGGCGCCTACCTACCTCGGTTCATTTTCGTAAAGACTTTGGCCAAAACACAAGCACATCCTAAAATAGTGACCTAAAGCAGTTCGTCTACGTGACTTGGAGCGGACATCCTTCTAAGCAAGATGACTTGTAACTTATGTCCGGCTAAGTGAGCGCTGGGAAGATATTTGGCATTATACTTTTTCCAAATACCCATGTTATTTGCGGAAAAACTGATAACACTGTGTTCTCTGGATAAACTTGCATCTTTGTGATGCACTACTCATAAGGTTGGTGAAAATCCGTCTACAACCCACGAATGGTTTCGCCCTTATTGGGGCTCACCAATCTTATGAGTAGTGCATCACAACTACACTTGTATCGTGACAACTCAAAGATCGTAGCGACTGAAACATGAGGCGGCCTGGTGCATCTCCTGGAAGCATCACAAACGGGAGATTCAGCTGCGTTCTAGGTGAGTCTGTCGAAGAACCAAATTAGTTTGCAAATGAGTGTATTTGTCGAACTCACATCTTATTTAATACCAAAGGCTTAAAAAAAAAGCGGGGATGAGAAGTGTTGTTAGGTGAAAAACCAAACTGACCACTCTTAGCTGGAGCCAGACAATCCACAACAGTCCTGTCTACAGTTATTCCGGTTATTGCCATGCTTAATTAAGTAGGCTGGTAGGATTCTCCCCGAAACAATTCTATGAATAATGAAACATCGGTAAGACAAGTTTCCTGTTACAATGGTAAACCGCGTAGGCTGCATGCATTCCAGTTGTCTGGTGATGGCTGGGACTGATCGATCGTGTGGTTGAGTGGAACATCTAGGGTGCAAACAAGACTTAGAAATAGATTCACCGTACTATTTCCCTGCTGCAAACAGATCAGATTTGTGGTAAAACTTAGGCACAACTTCGAACGGAGTACGAGGATTTGCACAGTGTCCTTGTATTATATGTATACATGAATGAGACAAATTCATCACTATTTTCGAATGAAAAGATATCGTAGCGAGTGCTTTTAAGTGGATGGAAAAATGATCCCTAGGACATAGAGGAAATCTGCGTATCTTCTTCAGTATCGTTACAAATTATCGGGAAGGTTTTTCGCCAAGAAACTAAATTACTGAAAATTCAATTATCCCGATACAAACAAAATATAATAGGAATGTAATCAGAGTAATCATCATTTCAGGAGACAGCCACACCTTTGTTAACACTATGGTTTGTAAGTTTGTACAGTACTTAAGTAAGCTGTTATCGGATCACTGATCGTCCGCACCAGCTCAGTACGTTATGCTAAATAACTTTGCTTCCTGGTCCAGGGTCGGGATTTCGTATTAAGCACCTGTGCATAGTAAATTTTTAACCAGCAACGCGTTGGTGCAAGACTACATTAGTGTTACTTGCGCACAGTGGTTTGGAGAAACCGCGTCCGCTTTACGTACATGAAGTTTCCTAACAAAAAACGTGCACTGGTGAACGCGAAAAAACTGCCGTTCTACTTACTCTATGCAGTTACTGCTAAAGTGTGTACCGAATCAAACTGGTTTCCTTGTGAACGGAAAGCCAGCTGTAAGTTGTTTTCAAAGAAAACAAGTCATGAGTATGTTATGATTAAGTTTCACCGCCTAATGTACACCTAAAAAAATCTGTTTGGCTGCTGTCCGTGCATCTTTCACCCTGAATGGTACCCGCCTACTTAGTTAGGCATAGACTATCATTGATCACATACATTCTTGTTCATACTGAAAGAACTGTTGTTAAGTAAACTCAGAGATCAGTGAATGTCATGCGATATGGAATATAAGGTCCAGTATTTTGCACTACTACGCATCCAGTGTTTTGAACCTGGAAACCGCGTGAAACCGGTCAATAATCATGACTGACTATTCAGAAAGACGAGCTTTTTCAGCAATCAGAAGACACTAAGGGCACATCGGTGGAATGCCTAGTCAAGTAATACAGCTAGTGATATAGCTACCGGTAACTCGAAACCTAAACCTCATTTCAGTATTCAGTGAGTATCCCGTTGGTAGTTCATCCCCAAAACTAGAAAAGTGTTTTGTAAAATACCAAAACAAACAAATCGCCCGCTATCAAATTCCTTCATCAATCACTAAACCGTTGGTACTCCCCCTTGTCGTTTGCAGAACAATCTTACTCAAGTGAAGCAATATTTCTTAGGAGGCTTACAGACTCGTAAAAGTGGAAAACATCTTCTCAAATAAACCAGATGATGCGAGAAGAAAGCAAGAAGAAACAGATAAAAAAAGGCGGAGCCAGTTTTATTCACAGTACTGGAGTGCATTTTATTCTACTTATTTGAATATACCATACTCAAAAGCCACTAGATCAAGGTGCGTTTGACGATCTTACATCAAAAGGAAACAGCTCCCTAGTTGTTCACCTACCCCATATGTCTCGAAAAATCCTCACTCGCTTACTACCTACAGAGTTTGGAATTTCATATAGTACAGCAGTGCCAAACAGTCATTCCCCAAGGTAACGGAAACCAGGTTGAACGACTTCTGGCAGTCATGAGGACCGTCAGCAAAAAACCTGAGAAGTGAGGGTGTGCCATACAGCTGTATGTCGGTCTTGGTTCTTGCTAAATTAATTGTCGCAAACTCATGCGATCCCTCTTAAAAAGACTAGGCTGTTAGCCAATTTTTTAGGTGGTCGCTGGGAAATATATCACCATCTTGCTGCCGTACTTGAAGGACGAAACTGAATCAAATGGTTTAACTGCGTACACGTTTCGTAACGTGGTCATCAGTAGCTCACAGTGAACGTATTTTTGTGCTTGAAAGCGACAAATGCAAGAAGAAATAAAGTTCTACACTTGATGCGACATTCAACTGCCTTTGGTACATCGTAGCTTACAAGCTGTTGAGTTGGGCGCAGGGCCAGTCCCTTCTGTCTAATTTCATTTGCTTGATCAAGATTGAACGGGGCACCTCAGCAATAATTGGTAACTGCCTCGTTGATTTTATCCAGGGACGGATGAAAATACTATCATTGATATTCTTGGTCATCGCAATACGGAACAACGCCTGAAGATTCGCGACCACTACAAGACTATGTACGGAAAGGTAAGTTTGTGCGAGTGTGCCCATCCGTGAGCACTTACGATAACTTTGCTAAATTATCAAAGCAATTTACCTTCATTCAAATGATGATGAACAAAGAGCTGCCACAATCCAGTGTTGGCTGTAAATAAGAAATTAATACCATGGTATCCACTGACCATCTACTTTAAGTGAATGATTGATACAAATGTGCGCGGTATGGAAATTAGAATGAATATGCTTCATCGTTTCAACTGAAACAGATGGCTCACTGTTTTCTCAGTGTCTCAGTTTACGGCAACTTGCGCTTGCAGTTAAATATCTGAAGGAATTCTCGGATACCAGATGAATCGGAAGTGGACTTGGGGCTTTTCTAACTCATTGAATTCAACTGACTCAAAGATGGTCAAGTTCATGGCTTCAGCACCACAGCGTCAGCTAAGCATGTTACTTCAGCCATTCATGTTTAGACACACAGCGACTATAGGGAACATATAAACTACAAATCTTCGAAGGACTGCCAAGTTTTGGTTAAAAATTTCAGCCACAAAATTTGTGAGCGCAGTTTAAAATCCCACGCAAGCTTCGTTGTTGCGTGCGTGTTTAGCTAGGTATGGTTTCGGTTTGCCTCTTTAAAATCAAGTGTAGTGAATCATGCTTCCAAAATTGTCTTACAAATGTTTACTTCAACTCCTCAGTTTGAAATGCAATGTGCTGGATCAATAAAAAAAACGTTGTTCGCTCAAAAGTTATTGTTATTGTTTAACCCAAGGACTTGATCGCCACAAAATAGCGCAGTTTAAAATCCCACGCAAGCTTCGTTGTTGCGTGCGTGTTTAGCTAGGTATGGTTTCGGTTTGCCTCTTTAAAATCAAGTGTAGTGAATCATGCTTCCAAAATTGTCTTACAAATGTTTACTTCAACTCCTCAGTTTGAAATGCAATGTGCTGGATCAATAAAAAAAACGTTGTTCGCTCAAAAGTTATTGTTATTGTTTAACCCAAGGACTTGATCGAAAAGCTGAAGGGAGAACTCACTGGAAACTTCGAAAGGCTGGTTGTAATGCTGCTGACCGATGGACCGACGATCAAGGCAAAAGCTCTGTACGACGCGATGAAGGGTGCTGGGACGAAAGAATCCGTGATAATTGAGATTCTGTGCACTGCAAGCAATGATGAAATTGCGGAAATCAAACAGGCATATGAAAATTGTAAGTAGAACAAGCATTCATCAGATTTCTTAACGTGCGACAGTTTTATTTTGCGAACATTGCCTTGATTTGGCCCATTCTAATAAAGTTTTTGAACCTGGCGCAGTCTCGTCAAAATCCACGGTTTTTACATGAGATTTACTACCCCATGGTCAGTTATCAGTTGGTGTTCGGAGTGAGCCTTGAAATTGGCATTGAAATAATTCCACCGATGACCTCCCCTGCGTTGGTCATCATCCAGAACACGAAAACTTGCGTCACTTTAATTGGCACTAGCGTCTTAACTCCGCTTGGGCTACGTATATTGCTTGCGTTTTGGTGGAACAGCACCGCCAACACACAATCGTTCTTGCTAATGAAACAGTGACTCTTAATATTAGACGGTTGCAGTGATATGAGACAGGGTAAGATAGAGGTGCTAACCCTACCCAGAATACAAGGAGTTACGTGCACTAAATTCTGGAACTTACTTTAACAGCAGGAGCCAGCGTATAGCACCATACCCGGTTCCGCTGAAACTACTTGTGGTTGATCAACCAGAAACAAATATTCAACAACCCAGTAGGATTTTACTAAGAGATTCCTTTCGAGTAGTAGCCAAACCCATGTGTCGGTTATGGGAATCTCAAAACTGGGGGCAGAAATCAGAACCAAACTCAAAACTGCTGGTCTATCAGTGACAGTAACATTCAACTGACGGGGCTTTATGTGTCCGTCTCTTCATGTCAAAATATTAGTGTAATATCTTGAAAACTTTGACAGTAATTAAAACACCACAATGCATAACACTTCCGTCTGAAATGACATCAGTTTAAAGCACAAGAACACCCGCTTTCCTCCTACCAAGCAGCCCTAATGTCGGCTTTAAATATGACATGAGATAAGCAGAGTAGGCAAATGGTTTGGTAAACCCGAATTTTTAAATGAGCTTGAGAAATAAATTAAGCCTATGTACAGTAGTTAAACAGCGCTTTACACCCGTTTCATCTTTTTTTGGTGTCTGTGAGTTTGAAGGCCCTCTAGGTTAATAATCTCCTCCAGGCTACAGTACCCTGATAAGAACCAGTAAACAAAACAGTGATTTTGGACCTTTCAACTTAAGAGGATGTTTACAATCGAAGCTAAGAGTGTTTTTTATTGTCCAAGAAACCTATCTAGCTGCGCATAACAAGCCCATTCTCAGGCTGCTTTCAGTGTCTGACAAGAGTAATCGAAAACACCTCTGTTACTGACCAGGACGAAATTCATGCTGATGGAAAAGTTATGTTAATTGCCCCAAAGCAGCGTGTCTTCATAGCTGAGTAGAAAATTTGACCTGTAGTTTGTAAGAAGTTTAGGCTATGTTGTCCCAGTAATGTCTACTGTGGTCCTTTATGGTGCATTCTTTCTACAGTGTTACAAATGAAGGGCAAGAGACGTAAGTTGGGGCATGTAACATCCTTGCAGCTCTGCGTGTTTATGGATTCACAAACTTGTAATTCTGATGGACGGTGCTGCATTTAGTGGTTAGACGAAGTGGTCTTAAATGAAGAAATAAAGACTTCACTGTTTCGCCACGAATGAAAACTTGTTAGGAAACACGGAAATGCTACTCAGCCGTTCATACGGCGTCATTTTCTACATTATCGTACGATAGTTGTAATCCGCGCCCAACGGTCGTATGTGACCTATTCTTGTCTGTTTGAAACGTGTTTGTACAGCAAACTCACCTGCACTGGTTCGTTTTGTCGCGTAACCAGGACAACTCTCTGCGTAGACGCACAAGGTGACGTGATCAATGTCGCTGTAACAGGTTGGTTAGCGAGTGCTGCCAGTGTGTGTTGCGACGTTGGTTGGAAATGATGACTGTTCACTTTCACCATGCAAACGGGCGTACTCCAGCCACGACCAGGTAATAACACACCAAAGAACCACCATTTGGCAAAAGTGATGGATGTGCAACATCTACGCATTCAGTTAAATGTACTTGTCGGTTTTACATTGAAAGTCCAGATCATATCAGATATTCATACTGTCCTAGTTCTTCTAGACCTTGCTTGTATAGTTTTGTGAATAAGCTGAATTGGAGGGATCTGAACATAAACTGAATGGTGTGGCGAAATGAAATCTGTCACAATCTTGTGGCATGTGTTTACAGTATTTGAATTTATCTAGGGTTCCTGAATCCAATGGCCTAGCAATCTGCTCACTTATCTGGCGCTTGCGGTGCTTCCCCAATCGACTCACCTTTATCTGTGGCTATGTTTTCATCCATAAAGTTCGTTGATTCGTTGCCTTGTGGCGCAAACTGGATTTCCGTATTCCTCACCGCTAGCCTCTTTGGTTAATGAGCAGCAGATGTGTCGCTTTCAGTGATCTTCAATTGCATTGCATTTCTGTGTTCTTCCATAGATTCATCCCTCGAACAAGATGTCAGTAGTGATTTGAGTGGATGTTTCAAGCATTTTGTGACTGCGTTATTACAAGGCAAGCGGGACGAGGTGACTGATGAACAATTTGAGCGGATGAAGAAGGAAGGGGTTTCCAGTATCTTGGACATGGCCAAAGTAGGCCAAGATGTGGCTGACATCTACGATGCCGGTGTTGGGTGAGTCTTAGTTTAATCTCTTTTACACACTTTGATAGGAAATAAGTCGCATTTTAGTGAAACATAGCAACTGAATGGATAATATCCTCAATGTTGTAAGCCGGAATTCCTCCTCCACATAAGATACTATTCTAGACTATTTTCAGGTTATCTTCATGGCACTGGCTTGGTTTTCACCACTGTTAAATCACACATCTTAGGCTCTCGCTTTTCACTGTGACTAACTTGAAGCTGCATCCCCAATCGGGTGAAAATGTAAAGAGGCTTCAATGGAGGCTTCTCAGAGAAGAGTAAGAACTTACTATTTGGTATAGGTATGTTGGTAGGACGTGGCAAGTAGTTTGCCTACTTCGTTACATAACCTGAAACCGTTTGGTTGACCATATGACTACCGCAGCCTTTTCCACAGTCCTCCTAAACTAGAACGCGCACTGTATCGGAAAAACCTCTTTGAACGGCTTTGTACAGCGTTAGTGGAAGCACCCCAACTCTAATGACACCATAGAACTCTAATAACCATAGAACACACGAGAAACTATATGAAGTTTGGAAAACCTTCTGTGTTTTTGGCCGCGTCGATAATAATTTGGTCACAGCATTCACCTCAGTAGAATCACATCCGTGAATTTCAGAAAAACCTACAGTCGATTCCCGAAAATTTCTGCCAAGTTTAACCATCTGTACACCATTAATCTAGTGACTCCATTGTTCCCACCTACAATCGCATGACAAGCTATAGCAATATCAGAAGGCCTGAATGCCACCAGGCATTTCGGTAACGGATCTCATCTCATCTCATCTCAAGCTTTGGCAAGTGTCAGACCCTCCTCAGCTGAGGACTAGTTGAGGTAAACAATGTGTATATGCAGGACTAGTGAGGTCATCTTTCAACAGCATACGGTATACAATGACAAGATCTCTGTACCATTCCTGGGTCAAGACATGACAAAAAAATTGATGAACACCGAAAAGTTATTTGTTTACATTTACCCGAATAAGACCGCATAAACACAGATTACAGCACCGCTTAGTTTTAACTGTTTTGTAGGAATATTTTGGTAGTTTCTTCAGCCCATCATCCTTTGATCATTATCGATAAAGCAAACTTTGAACTGAGAAAACGGATTTGAAAGTACGCTTACTACAAAAAAAACACTATCTTGTTGTTTTATGCTTGACAGTCGTACCTTCGAAACTGTGCAGATATCAAGTCCTGTGAAGCGTTTCTGAAAGTGAATAGTAAATAGTGAAAATTCATAACAGATTTAATTGCGCTGGCTAAGACAGAAAGCCACTCCAGTTGCGATAACTATTTCCAGAATGACAGAAATGTATTAGGTAGTCTATTGTGTTTCAGCACCCTGAATCATATCTTATGTTGTTTCTTCTATCCACACAGGAAGCTGGGCACTGACGAATCTGTATTTATTCGACTCCTCGCCGGCCGGAGCATCTGGCACCTCCAGGCTGTCTCAAAAGCATATGAAAAGGTAATTAGTGCAACACCCATATTGTGATTACAGGGTAGTGTGGAAAGTCGATGAGTAGTATGTGTGGTGCCGTGCTTCACTTCCCGAAGGAACACCCGCGGGGTGTTTCATCGATAAAGCACGTGATCCCCTACAGTATCGCCCCAAAACAGAACATCGAAGAAACACAATTCTAGGTGCATTTGCTAGTTGTGGGCAGTTTTCGAGCAAATAATGTCATAATTAAAGCTACTAATCTAGCTAAGGTCAGTGGTAACTAAATTCTAGTTGAGAAAACAGGCTGATGGAACACAACAATTTCTTTATACAACCCAGAAGCTCCTAAAGCTTCACCATTGTGAACGTTTGAGTGTTGTGTTATCTAGCTGCAATACGGGCCTCAAAAAATTTGTCTAAGTAAAGACTAAACTAGCTGATCATGCCAAGACTACACGGATTATCGAGGTTGCTACACTAGTTATCGCTTAATCTACATGGTAGTCGTTACATACACTAGCAGTTATTACTGGTACCTTACTAAACACTCTTCCCCGGTCGCATCCCGTGGACGTCGGAGTGGAATGTTTCAATACCTAATCTAGATGTAACACACTGCATAAGGCCGCTGAAAGATCTTTGACAGTCCTCAACGGATTATGCTTCCCTTGGAGCTCATCAGGTAGGCGCACTGCCCGAGCTTCCGTCAACGTTGTGTTCTACATGACCCCAAATTAGACGGGCTCCACCCAATGCTCTCACTTGCATACGAATTCAGTTTTGCGTAAAGACTCAGCTGAATTCATCCGGATATCTCGGTTTTACTGGTTTTGTTCAGTTGAATAAGCTGTAAATGCTGCTTCATGTTTCTACTCATACGATATTTGAGACGTCGCAATACACTGTCTAGACATGAAACACTACTCACAAGCTTGCTGGAAGCTTTTATTTGGCTTAAAGCAAACATTCGACCAGATTTATGTTTAAGCGGTGAACTGATTTCCCAAGATTGCGTGGATTATTCCCCCATGTGAGCTCCGAAAAGGGAGGAATGCACTGGTGGTTGTCTATGGCGTTAGCAACTGACCCCCATTGCTTTCTTCACAGGTTGTTCTACTTTCCACATTTATTCAGCTCATTCGTAATATCATAAACATCATAAACGAGTGATTGAGCTGGGTTCCGTGTGAGTCTCCCGCGGAACCAAATTTGTTTGCAAATGAGTATATTTCACCTTACTCTCGTTTGAACAGTCCAGCTCCTTTCCTGGTCTTATTATTTTGTCGAACCCACATCAAGGGCGGAGGCACTGGGCTCATATTTTTTGCCCTCGGCTGAGCTTATCGACAGTGCATATCCTTCGGTGGGACAGTCATTTGAATATCCTATTAGAACCAAAGCCGTGTGCAAGTTGGTCTATCGAATTCCACCAAATAAGGTTGAAGAAACCTTGAGGACGTTGCCTGCCTCAAGAAAAGCTAGGTCAGTCGTGGGCAGTCGGAGAGATTTCTGAAACCATTATGAATAGCGTGTCACGTCTAGACTATGTATCGTGTATTCTCTAATATTATACCAACTGAAACATGAGGTTGCCTGGTGCAGCAAATTCACTTGAACAATACTCCCATAAGTGAGAGATCCAGGTTGACTCAGTTGAGTTTCTCGTCGTTGTATATGTAAGACTACCATCCATGACATTAATGATTCAGAGTATATGAGCTAAAAGAGAAGTTCCATAATAAGGTTGAAACAGCAAACGGAAAACCTTGCTCGGTAGTTTGCTTTCTTAAGGCTGCTGTATAGTGTGAAAAGTTTCGAATCGTTCAACTCGACTTCGATATAAGATATTTTACTCAGGATTATTTCTCCAAAAAACGAGTGCTTTAGTAGAGAAAGCTCTGCGTAGCCCAGAGAATAAAGGGAGAAACTACTGAATGGAAGGCCTACGGTTCGAACCCAATCCCGAATTTTAGATTACTTATCTAATCTTAAGCAACTTCACATTATCTCGGTGCTCATGCTTCCCAAGGTTCGCATGGAAGCTTCACTCCGGACGATTAATTTATAATGTTTATTTTACTGCGGCATGATTCACAACTAATTCGTCTTTACCAAGTGGAAGTTGCCAACTCCTGGTAACAAAAATTTGTAAGCATTCGAATATCATCCGAGTGTGAACGGTGTGGAAGCATCATTAGACATTAGTAGTACGACTTTAGTGCTCCAC
This sequence comes from Opisthorchis viverrini, assembly GCF_000715545.1. NCBI lineage: Eukaryota > Metazoa > Platyhelminthes > Trematoda > Opisthorchiida > Opisthorchiidae > Opisthorchis > Opisthorchis viverrini. The sequence continues at coordinate 273,450 of NW_008751900.1, read as the reverse complement.
AACTATGCAAACACATAGGAGAAAATCCACTTAGTAAAACGGCACCTTCTCCAAAACTACCACAGAAGTCAATCACAGGGGAAAGTTTTGGATGTTATACAATTTAGCGTGTACATATTTAGTATACCCAAAATTAAGTTGAGTAACTGTAGTCGCTTGAATGTGCAAAAAGTTTCTGAAGCAACAGTTTAGCTATGTATTGTTCTTGTAACTTCAGCTTTTGAACTGACGTGGCAATTATCAAATTCTCAAGGGTTACGAAGAACACTATTCGGAAGTGAGGTTTAACACCTTCGACTAACCTGGTAAATGCACAAGACTGAAATTTTATCTGAAACTTCGCAACCGAATTTTAATGCTTGGTAGAGTAACAAGTGACATCTTAGTAAGCAAGCAGGCGGTACTTTTGGCTAGACAGAGGGTTCACAGGACTGGCATCGCATTCTTTACTAAACCTCCATTAAATGCTCGATCCAATTGAAGCAGTGATAGGGGAACTCCGCAAAGAATTATTCTCAGGAGTAAATTTCCCGATTACTGCAAATTACATTCTGATCTGTAATAGGTTATTTCACGATTCGATTTTTGTGCGAATTCGCTTCAGACTACTGGCCACTCGCTGATGGAGGCGATTGATTCGGAGACCTCAGGCGATTTCCGCGATGCTTTGATGTTGACATGTGAGTACAGATTTGCGGTGCCTTTGAAAGCCCTTCCAAAACAGCTAGGTGATAAACTGGAAAATTCATGCCCGGTACTTATGTAACTATGTAATTTGGATTAACTTACAGAAATTCGAATGATTAGTGACCGTATCGAGAAATTCGAAGAAAAATGGTGGGAAAAAATTCAACGATTTTAATTCAGACAGTTCTTTGAAAAATATACTTTCTTTGGCTCAGTTTTCGTTCTGACACATCTGATTCCGTGGATATTTTTATCTTTTCCCCCAAACTTGTCTAAGGTGAAAATTTGAGAATCACAGTCAGGATTCTACTTTGATATGAAATGCAATTCTTTCAGACAATTTACTCCATTCAACTGATTTCACTGCAGGTAGAATATACTAAACGAATCTCTTGTTTATGGTATTTTTTCAGCTTAGATGAAGTTGAATTTCCCTTCGAAACCAGTGTACTTTGCAAATGAGCGTATTTCACTAAGTGCCTAAAGTTTGGCTTCCAAATAAAGCGCAAGATTAATAGCATCTTTTAAGACTGGCCCCACCTGATGCGACTAAAGAAGGGTGAAACCGGTGGTGGCTTTCCGACGAATTTTCAGCAACCTTATGAGTGGTGTGTTCTCTCAAGCAGTTTTTTTTCAAATAGGGCATAAATACCAGTGTTGTCGTCGTATTCATGTTATTGGAAGTTGTCTTCATTGCCGGGCTTTCTTTACGTTTTCGTGTAACTTGGACTGGTACAAAAACAGGAGAATAAACACCACACTTGTGCGCAAAGTTCAGAACCTTTTTGGTTTTCTTATGCCTACCAGACAGATGAAGGGAACCGTAATGTCATCTATGTGCTCGCCACACCCAACTAATGCATCTCACTTCATAAGAGGACATTTCGTGTAACATGTTGGCGATAACTTTTTATTCCAGTATGTGCCTGTATCCTACGTCTACGAGCGTACTCGGATCTTCTAGCATGTTCTATGGCCGGCCTTGGGACAAACGATTCCTCACTTATGCGAATCATTGTCACCCGATGCGAGGTAAGCGCCTATGCCGAAGGTAGAAAAGAATGCTGAAAAAGTGTGAGTAATGGTCTGACGTAGAGTTCGACGAAATTGTCAAGTTATTAAAGCACCGCGTAAATGAGTCAGAGATTAATTTGTGAAGATAGGTAAAAATGAGGGAGTAATAGCTCACAAACAACCTCCATCAGAAGCACGCTTTATGCGCTCCTGACCAACGAATGCACGCGTCACGTTTAGCACTTGGCTAGGAGCTGAAAAATGCACTTCACGATGACACACCACCAATGTGTTCGTCCGGTTTTAAACGACATTCAGATAGACACACGGAGCAAAGCACTCTCAGGCCTGGAAGGATTGAATCGCTGAGTGCTGTTGAATTGGCAATTTAGCTGTGTCTACATGAAACCTGATATCTAAAATGTGAGGTATCGTCCAGAATCTCCTCAGGAGACTTCTACGTTCACCCGTTTCCAAGTTGGTGGTATAATTGTCATCCTTAAGCAAGCAATGATTATTAGAGTAAATTCACCAATTTTAGATCTAACACTTCAAATGCTTCACTCTCCTTCATATCTTCTAAATCGTTGGATCACACGCCCAAACTTAATGATACTATATATTCATGATCATTATGTGCTGTTTCAATGGACTCTTCTCTTACATGGCTTATCATAGTGGACTGCTTTTATACAAATGTCCGTTAAATATGCTTATTCAGATTGACTTGAAAGATATCAGCCTGCAATTTGAAGCAGATCAAGGCAAGTCGTTGGCTCAGTGGATAAAGGAAGACACCTCGGGAGATTATTGCAAACTACTCCTGACTCTCTTGGGTGAAGAATAGCTGGCGGACTTACCTACATTCGCAGCAGCCAGACATTATCATTTTTCATTTTGCTTTACTGGAATCTGAATGACAGGCAAGGCCGTTCTCCCTGTAATGCGTAAAATATCTTAAATGATCTCTCTGCTGTTTCTGCTATGTGGATAAATTTTTGAAATAAAATGATTGTTCCATTTACGTGCTGCTTACTTAGTGAACAAACGTTCATGGAAACCTTTCTGGGTTTTGTGACCACAGACCGCCTAAACTTGGCTAAGATCAGAGCTTTTGTCCTCCGGGAGCTATTGCACTTTGGAGCCAACGCTAATTTACCACTACTTCAGTGGCTGCGGAAACAGTCCTGATGTAATTAAGCTTGAGAATCACTGCAATGACTGACCAGCGGCGCCACGAAAAGTAACGAAAATAGGAATCTAGCTTCTGGTGCCTCTGTTTTCTCGATATGCATAGATTTAAATGTTCACATTCTTGTTAGAAATGCAGCGAATACAAATTACACGAAAGGATGCGGATTTTCTTCTTCACCGATTGCTCTTTTACTTCCACTTCTACCTAAGTGTCCGGTTTCTCCCGTATTCCATATAATTAGCATCGTTATGTGCCGCATAAGTGAAACTCACTGAAAGGCCCACGTCCTTTTGTGGAAGGTAGATGCTTTCTCAGTAAGCTATATCTTCTTGTGGGCTTTAATTGCTTTTCGACAGAGAGAAGCGGCATTTTTAGAAACATAATCACTCAGGGCAGGATGTGGAGATGGTTCAAAACTGTGTGGGCCAAAATCTACAAGCACTACATGAGGCAACCAGTTGTGGGTAACGGAGACTTCTGCAGCAATCTTTGCATATAGAAGTATTCTTCATTTCCTCTAATAGGTAGAGATCTGTGCTGCCGCCAATGTTCAGGATTTAGGGACAGCAAAGTTTCTACAACTATACCCCGAGTCCACAAGAAGCGTGCTAGCACTTATGATCTTCACAAATGTAGCATCAAAGAGAGTGATTCTCGTGTGAAATGGCTTATATAAAAGCCCTTTCTCACATGGATGACAAGGATGTTACAGTCTTCGAAGAACATTTCTAAATGATCACGTTATCTCTTGTAATGCCACCAAGTTCAGGTTTCACTTACTTCAGTGTTTCTTTGCGAACACCTTGTTATCGGGGGAGCAAATGCGTGTATTTATCTGCATTAACTGATTTCTAACTTACCGCTGTCGTATAAATATATATATATATATAACCTGTATACATCGCACTTTACATCTTGGGTGTACTAGCTATTAGCTAAACAATCCCAGATCGTGAATGGACGATCAATCAAGATCATTCATTGCCTAACCCACAATGCTTCAGTGCATCTGATTCAGGCAATGAATCGGTCGATGTGTGTAATCACAATATCCTGAGTAACTCGTCAGTACACAAGTCAACAGAAGGCAGGATTTAGCTTTCAGTTGATAGCACAAAAGTACTTAGATGTGCACATATATTGTGAACGGTCACTTAAGTGTTTTCGAATGTCTTTCTGGCCGTCGCCCAGTTTGTGTATTTTATTTGTATAGGATGAAGGAAACGTTTCGAATATCTTATTAGGCTTACTACCAGTAGGCTCAATCGTTACAAGAGTGTGCTTGTAAGCGCCATTTCCTAGAATTTCAATAATTTTCTGTCGCGTACAGATGCGATGACCTTTTGAAATAAACAAACACAAACGGGACCAGATCAAAATGGAAAATATTAAAGCAAAAACCCCTGTGAAACGTGTAGGTATAGTTGCGTGGGAATACAGAGAACACCACGTTCCAAGCAAACTTAACTCAAGGAAGAAATGCCACGAGTCGCATGACCCACCCATTGGGGAACCGCTGCTTAAGCGGCGGGTCAAAACCGTATTAAATGACGTCAACTGTGTGACGGAAGGAAATTGATCGGTGTAAGTTGAAGCCAATGACACTGGTCATTAGCCATCAGCGGCTAACTAGGTTAAAGCTAATGACCGAGAGTCCGAAACTTCGAATCGAATCTTATGAAGCTAAAGCTGACGATCGTCAACACAAACGAAACATTCGTCTGAAATCAAACCGTAAAATTTTCTCACCACCAACAGTCTTGATTTTGCCGTTCAACTGCAACTGGGTGTGAACAAATGAGTGATACTTATCTGAGTATCTACAAGTTAAAGAAAATTCTAACGACTCAAAATCAAACCCGAATTCAGTACTCCAGTCAATTTCCACATCTAGTCATGTTCCACCGTAAATGGTTATTATTTCTATTGAGATATAGATTGCACAACTTCTAACCGATAAACCAAATTTGTTGAAGAGCGGAAATGGATAAAGGCGGACAAGTGGTCCAAGACAATATTGATGCTATCTGTGCAACCTATAATGAACGTGGGAAACGGTAAAAGTAATAGGTAACGGAATAAGTGGAATTCAGGAAAAAATCTGACCACAGGGCAACCGTTGCAGATCATATTTAGAATAACAGAGGTCTTTTGAAAAGAAAAACTTCTGAGGTAGTATGTGCAGCTTTATTGCTTTCTTGTTGTGGACGTTTCACATACGCCCATTGTTAGCCTGGGAACTTCGACCGTTTTGTGCCTGTTGGTTGTCTCGGCGAGGAAGAAATAGTTGGAATTATATGTTCAGTGCACGAAATTCACTGTACCTTAACTATTGTTTCATAAATATCAAGTTCAAGATTTTTACTCGGCTGGATACCTCTCACGGTTTCTGAACCACATTCAAGCTGTTTTTTTAGGATAACGCGTCCAAAATTTACAGCGATTCCATCCTCAGATGACTGTCCTTCTCGGTTGGTCTGTAGGTTCATGAATAAACTGGTTAACTCGAGACATTAACTGAGTGTGACTCTGATATCCTTCTTCTCGCTTTTTTAGGTTAAGGTCTTGAAACACCGTATCTCCGTGTGATTCAATACATCAAGCTGAAAGCGCCTTTTTTGTTCAATGTTTGTGGTTATCATTTCACCCCTATCGTTTAGTAACGTGAACTGGTGATAAAACAAAATGACTTTCGCCACCGTTATTGCTGACTGTTAGTTGACGCGGGCATATTCAGAAGCGGTCTGTAGCTTCCTCTTTCCAGGGAGCGAAGCTGTGTGCAAATTTAAAATGCACTTTTTTACCAAGCAGGTACCTATGACACAGTCTTCATGTTCTCGTTTTAGAAGAAAATATCGTCGATATCAGCCGCTAGATGCTAGCTAAATGCACACTTAAGTCAGCGCTCATTTTTCAAAGTCTGGTAACGAAAATCTGGCTCAGCGTCGTATGATCTGTGATTTCACTGCCAGTTTCACGGTTTTTGAGGCAAACATTTTTATTGAATTTATAAGGATTTATGTGGGTTTTTTGGTGTAGAAAGAGTAGGTTTTCTGAACATCACATCCAAACGGTATCATGATAATGAAAAACACAGATAAAACTTACGTCAGCGTGTGCTACTAACCTTAAGAGTACATAACCATCGATCGTGTTTTCGGGGTCCCGGGATTTGAGCCTAATGTTGTGGCCTGTTCTGAAAAGCCTGCAACTATGTGGTGCACTGTGCGCGCCAGTTAACACCGGGTGTTCATGTATACGAACGTAAGATAGGAGCTTGCCATTACGTAAGTGTGGGCGTGAAGTCCACAGGGGAGGATATCGGCTCCTGAAATATGCATTCTGTGGGCTTGATCATCCTTCAGTAAAGCGTTTTGGAATTGATGCTATAAGATTAGATCAGTTCTGTTTTATGCTACGGCTAGTTTCACTAAATGTTAGGAGGACAGATGAGGTACAGTACACGAAAGTGACTGATTCCGTGAGCTGGGTGAATATTCTTCGCGAGTTCAAACGACTCAAAATTTTATTATGTAGGCTCATATTTTCTTCGATGAGCAGATAGGGTGGTAAGCTCCAAGGTCAGCGGTTCGTAGTGAACCTGCCGACCGGTGGCTGTGTCTGAGTTTGTACCTACTTACATAATTTCAGTAGGTAGACCCGGAATAGAAATAACACGTTTGTTGCCCTACCGTTAGACTAAGATGCTCAGTGCTGTTGTGGCGAAACTGCTTCAGATTCTCGTTATTTTGGAAACATGAGTGGCACGACCTGTCCCTTTTATAGGTACACAAGAAAGCCTATGCTGGTACACTCCCACATTATTCAGCAGACAGTGGATGAAATCACTCCTGGTTTTCTCCACTAGCACAGGTTAACATTCCCTTGAGACTAAAAACAGTGCTTGACGCAGTTTTATATGGATTTGCAAAGATGAAAAAACTTACGCAGGGAGGCTAAGGCATGATTTTGCACCATTTCTTGTGGACAGCAACATGTTTTTTTGTATTTAATCCAAAGTTGTCTCTGTTTGACCTCTCACTCGCGTACAATCTCACCACACTTATACTAAACAACAGTTTCAATAAAGGGTAAGATATCCAAGTCTTTTGCCACTCCGTCGTTCAGCTGAAAATGACCAAACACAGGAACAGAAATACCATAGCGTTTAAGTTCTAAACAACGATAAGTAGGTGAAGTTAGCCACCATCGAATAATTGAACAAAACCTTCTGAAAATTCGTCGGCAGCCAGCTGTCGGTATAAGGTTTTCGGAGGCTCATCAGATGGGCATAGTCCTGCAACAACTTACTTTGTAAATAACTGTATTCCGTCACTGCTACAGATAAACTTTTGAACTTTATAGGTGTCAACATTTGTCTGTAAACAGCATGGTGTGTGGGTCGATTTCCGTTGCTAAAACGATGGTTCGTTTGAAGAAACTAGTAGAAGTTGCCTGAGGGAAAATATATCTGCGGTTTGTTTATATTTCTTGGAGGGTTAACCTACAGACGTTTTTTTGTAACCAAAAACCGAAATGAGGCCAATGCTCCTTTTTAATTCGCTTACACAAATCTTAAGGATACCGAGTAGAGTGCGGTCTTTGAATTTTGGTGACCGGTTTGTAGAAAAGCCACAATAGCAACCAGAAGTCTATTATCGGGACGTTAGGATTCACTGGTAGATAAGACAGAACCACCAGCGTTCAAATATCTGATTTACATTGCACTGCAATAGAACTAATTGGGTCAATATGTGATGAACTCTCATCATACGTTTCAGAACAGAGTTTGCTTAATAACTGATATAACAGTTATTTATTTCAATCAGTTGGATCGCAGAAGAATGTACACATTCTATGTGATTGAGTTTCTGATTTTTACTACTAATTTCTTATGTTGAATGAAGAGGCAAATATCAATGTATATTCACTCAAGTAGAAGACCTTCCACTCGGTAGTTCAAAGCAGTATCCGAACCCGCAGCTGCATCTACATTCATCCAGGTATGCAACTAGAAACTGAGAGTACAGGGCAGTCGATTCAGTTCTTGCATTCTGTACCATCGTTCCTGAAAGAGAGAGCATGAATGAGTGGATGTGAAATCAAGCCTACTAGCAAACTGGTATACTGTTGTATATTCTTCAGGGAACAAGCATTAAGAAAAGCAGTTGTAAAGTTGAATTCGAGGTAACTAATCACAAGGTTGCTGAAAACTCGTCGACAGCCCTTCTTGGGGCTCATCAGGTAGGCGCAGTCCCCGAGTTTCCATCAACCTTTTCTTCTACTTTTATCCGAGGCCGTTAATTTAGATGGACGCGCGGAAGCCGTCGTTAAATATGACACAAGATCAACAGAGCCGTTAGTCATGATACTGCCTGGGGTTTGCCGATAGAACAGTCACAAAGCTTGCCCACAAAAAGGGGGCGAGGTTTACGTGAGGATAATTGCGGGAATTCTAAGAAGCATCGGGCTTCTGCTTGTCCGCTCCCATGCATGCAGTGGTTAGGACGGATTGGTAGATGGCACCAAATGACGGCCTATATGGTGGGACAGCCATTTTAGTTGTGAGGTTCATGGTTGTGTGCCGGCTGGGATATGTTAAGGTCGCTCAACTAAGATAGGACAAAAAGGGCGCTCACTGAAAGCGTTCGGCTCAAATTTCACTACAATACAGTGGGCGAGTGTGGGTGTACTGATAAAGCAGCAAATGACTTGGGAAACAAATCATGTTGTATGCCCCAACCCCCAACCTGCAGGACAAACAGATGATGTTCGTCGGACCTCTATGCATTGACCAACTGCTATAAAAAAACGGTGGAAGGAAACTTTAGCCATATAAGCTTGGCGAGCCTAGGCTTAATGTAAGAACGCCCCTTCAACTGTGAATCCTCTAAGAAATAGGTGACGGAATAAACGGCACAACTTAAGTAAACAGACCATATCCAGTGCAGACCGAAAATTCGGCCAACCACCAAAATGGAAACTACGCGAACTAGACGATGCCTCTTACTCGTCCAGCTAAGTAGGCCTCTGTTGTGCACACAGTACAGACATGATCTATCCTCGGCGGCAAAATAGCCTTAGTTTACTTAAATAGCTGAGTCCGTTCCCATATTCTTACCTCAGAATCATCTATGAACGTTTCCAATGATCTGTCCGGATGCAGTAGACGCCTAGATAATTGAGACCAAAACGTATGACAGATCATAATACAAATCATCTCATTTCTGTCAACCAGCCTGTTGTTGGGGAGATAGAATCCTACGGAAGAACGATGGTGGCCCTTTCGGGGGTTTCTCGCATGCTTGAGGAACTATTGAGTTAAAATTTCGCACAGTTTTTGGTGTGTTTGTAAGCAAAATCTACGTGATATCACCTTATAAACAGAAAGTGTAAAGAATATGCAATCATTTGAAAACCTATTTGGTTTTTCGAAAGACTCACCGGGAACCTAGCTGAATCTCTTGTTTGTGATGTTTCCAGGCAACTGGATGTGCTGCACCAGGCATTACAATTATACATGTGTCGCGATATCTCGAATATCGTAGTGACTGAAACATGAGGCGGCCTGGTGCAGCACATTCATGTGCCTGGAAGCATCACAAACGAGAGATTCAGCTAGGTTCTAGGTGGGTCTCTCGAAAAGTCAAATTAGTTTGCAAATGAGTGTATTTCGCTAATTTCGTGCGATTTGGTCTCAAGTAGAACATAAGTTTGACGAAAATTCGGGGGCTGTGCCTACCTGATGAGCCGGTCGTGGGCTGTCGACGAAATTTCAGCAACCTTATGAGTAGTGCGTTACAAATAGCAAATTCAGAGCTTTTTAACCATTTCTCCTCACGTCTCTGTAACATTTTTAGCGAGTCATTGCTCTTGTGGTTGAATTCCGTCAAAAGCTTGGGATCAGCAGATTTACAACAAATTTGTGATTGGTTGCAGTTTATAGGTTTCTTGGCGTATACAACATATCTATTGGTGGTTGCGTTTTAACGATGGTATTTCCCCTCAGATTGGTAGATCTGCTGCTCTGTAACTTTGCAGACACAACAGATTAGAGAAGGTTTGTAAAATTTGTAAGCAGCTACAGTTAACTAAAGGTTTTTGTGGCTGATTCCCCAATAATTTGACTGAATTTCGGGATGGCGTGTGGATTTGTGATTTTCATGTCTGCACTCTGTTGTTATCCTGAAGCTCCGAGCTCCCCTTATTCTTGGCCTTTATATGTGCGTGCTTCTACTGCATCACTGATCTAACCGAAATAATGAAACCACTGAAAATTACTTCATCCCTATCATGACAAATCAGTACTACGCTTCGTTCTGTTGAGCAGCCGGTTTCACTCAATTGTCAGTCCAACTAACCCTCTTGGTAATACCAGGAGATAAGCTGGAATGACGTGTCAGAACACAAAAATTTTATTTAGTTATGGTGTCTTCAAGCTTTGTGACTCACATTGCGCTGAGTGACACCACTCCGTATGGTATGAACACAAGGAACAGCGGCCCAGGATAACAAGTGATTTAAGTTTTGGGGTGGCAATCTATTTTTTTCTCAAAACGATACGTGTGCCGTTCACCTAAAAAATCATGTACTTAGGTAAATATTCCAAAGAGAAAAGGGAAAATATGTCCTCTGTCGGACTGAAGATCATGTGGTCGGTTCTTGCCAGGGGTCTTGTTTTGGACTCAGTCTATGACAGTAGAATGAGGTCCGGAAAGTGTTGAACTGAGAATTCCAAGTACACCAATGCACTTTGTGTATCAGGACAATATCATCCCTTGGCCCTCTGTGAGGGTAACACGGGAGACTCTATTAGGCAGAGGTCGGCGGATCAGCTGTGAAGTTCAGGTGCCTAAGCGTGACGGAGAGCAAGCATCTTTGGTAGCTCACTAAATGAGCACTGTCTACTAAGCGAGAGGTCGGCGGCCCCAATCGATCCTCAGATATGTCTTTTCGTTCACTCTACGTCTACTTGAACTTCTCAGTTTAACAGCCGTCTAAACTCATCTCCGATAACTATGCGATCTCAGTTTACGCATGTGATTATATATGGTTGCCGGCCTGAAGGGTAAACCATCCGGGCCATAATCACAGATGTCAAGAACTTAATCACCTCACCTGTTCATTGCAGGTGGTCCTCTGGGTCAGTGTTTACATATGAATACTTTTCTCTAGATCTCCTCAACCAGGTAGAATTTCAGACAGGTTTATGCGTTGCTTTGATCAGTAGAATTGATGAAAAATTGCACTGTTCACAGTGATTTTACCACTGAACGTAAATGGGTTTTTTGTTTGGTCCATTTGAAAATTCATATACAATAACGCTCAAAAGTGAGGTCCATTAATGGAGAAACGAAAAGACCATGACAACGTTCCCTACAAGCCACCACCCTGTGTACAATCTCTTCGAAGTCAGACCACCTCTCATAACGTCACTTTTCTTGTTGCGGCGGATTACAGATAAGATTCCCATAGCTGCTTTCCTACACTACAACATCGCGGTGTCTCCAGCCTAACTTATTAATGCATCTAATATTTTATTACGAAGAGAATGGACTTTGCCGTGTACTGTGTCCCCGTGACCCATTGGAGTATACTGGGAGGTCTCTACGCGACACGCAGTCTCTTCCACCAAGCTGAAGTCTAGAGGCAGAGGTCGGGTTCGAACCACGGAACCTCCGATCAGTTAAATTCGCGTCTAACCACTTGGTCCATCTCGCCCAGAGTTTTTAGTGTGTGCTGACTGCAGACTCGTTTATGCAGCATGACTCCAGAGATAACCGGTAATTCGACCACATGTTGTTTTACGATATCATGTCAATCACCGACCAAAACCGATTACATCGCCATCAGTTTCAAACGATGAGTATCAGTAACTGACTACTTCTGGTTTTGGAACCCTTGTGTGGATCCTGACAATGAGGTCATCTGCGGTCGCTTCTCGCTTCGTTTTCCAGGGCAGCGCGAGGTGTGGACAGATCGATTAGCAGCTAAGAACTGGAGCCGTTTTCTGGACTATCTTTCAACTGCTCCTGCTCTGAACATAAATTCCTGATGGAACAAGACCGACCGAACCCTTCACACTCTCTGGAGTTTCGCTAGTGGAACTGCGTTACCAGGTCTTCTCAAGCACTTTTTCTGGGGCACTTTTCAAGGATGAGTGTGGCGTCCTCACTCAGCGTTTGTCTGATCTACTTTTCCCCATCTGTCCTCTCAGACAACTGGGAAGAACGGATAATAATGCCCGTCTTCAGTGAAAGCCCGTAATGAGTGCAGTAAGCACTCATTCGTAGTGAGACCCCTAGCGTCGCTGCTCAATTACAACCTTATGGTGACCGGTGGAGAATCGACTGGAGAGCAGCATGCGGGATTCTGCCTTTGTACAGTACAGACTTAATCATCCAACGCCTCCAGATGTAATATCAACCCCGTACATAGAGCTGACCAACGATTTTAGTATTCCTCGATATCTAGGCGCACATGACCCAGTAGACCAGTCTGTTCTTCGTAACAGGCTTGCTTAATAAAAATCACCGTAGGAGTCTGTAAACATAATAATTCCATTGTATTTTCATACTTTCGGGGGTGTAAGAGTACACGATGAATTCCCTAAAGATTATATGTACAAGGTATAGTCCGACAAGAGAACCCACCGTCCATTCCTACTTGATTTTGTGATCGAAAACATAACGAGAAGAACACTGGGTATTCCAAACTCTGATTTTCAAACACCTATTGACGGAAGCGATGTCAACACTATGCATATATATATATATATATATATATATAGAGAGAGAGAGAGAGAGAGAGAAGTCGTTCCGTCCTTCGGCACAAAGTGTAAGGTCATGCTCCTGGACACGTATTCATTGAATACGCCTTTTACAATCCAAGGAGAGGTGCTTGATGGATTTACTTGAGAGTTTTAGAAGTTCCTACCATAAATCGCGGATGAAGTTAATGCATGAATCTCAAAGGTTCAGTCGCGTTTTCTAATTTGAGTCACCTATGACGGCAAAGATGCATGTGTCTGAATCTCAAGGGGCGTGTATGTCAGGCTATAGTAGTGGATGTATGTTTTCTGCGATTAGCCGAACACAGACGTCCTCAGGTCTTCAACGACCGTTATCTAAGAATTATAGCTAGTATAAACTCAGGCCAGTAGATGTACAACTGGACCATTAGTAAACGAGTGCTCAACACTGCTCAACGAGTGCAACCGTATCTTAAGCCAATGAATGTGTGTGGTCCCAAAAACTGTACGGGGTGGGTAATGCACTGAGAATGCCAATTAATCCTTTGACAAAAAGAGTACTGTTTTCTGTGCTCAGTTCAGAAGCAGAGAGGTGATCATCCTGTAACCTGACAGAAGGATATGAAATTGGTTAAAACGGATACGTATATTCGATTCCACTGGTTTTCAGCACGGGGTCGGCATGACCGCTCCTGTGAATGATTGGAGACTGCGAGATATGGCTGCTAATCGATATCAATGGCGTCGCTATTGTCAGTTTCTACCCAGAGTGTCTGGGGGAGTCTGAAGAGATTCAGGCAAATTAGAATATTTGTGACAAGCTAGTGCTAACCGCATTCCCTATCCATTTGTATTCTTTCCTCACATTGGAGCTTTCAAGTATACTATACTTGCATGACAGCCAAGCATCGATGCTGATGTCGATTACGGTGAGTGCTTTTTTGCCGCTTTAGCTAACCAGGAATAATATATTTTCGTGAGTAAATGGAAGTACGGAACATCGCTTGCGAAGTTGACGGTAGCCGCGAATCTATATCACGTGGTTACTTGTAAAATCCGCTTTCTAACAGAAAAACATCCTCTTGTGAGAGGCGAAAAACAAAATGCCAGTTGAGACGAGGTCACCACAACCTTAGAGCTCCTACGTCACATGACCTAAACCGTATAAACACGTGCACACTATTGCAACAACGCAATTCAGTTAAATTCCCGCACCAAGTTTGTCAGCAACATACCCCTTTGAGTTTAGAATTTCGTCTGTTGCCGATTTACAATCGACTCTGGTAAACCATTCCGTTTGACTGACACAGGTAGTTCTTCTCCATTATGCGACTAAGGTAGCTGAACGTGCATATTCCTTACTCAGTTGCGTGAAGAAAGAGAATATGAATTTAGACCCAAATTTTCTGAGACCTCCGCTGAACTATCCATACTCAGAAGCTATTTGTTTTTTCCTGCAGTATGGAGGTTTTGGCGTTTTGTTTGGCCAAGCAAATCAGAGCATTATGCCCCGTGACATAGCAGTCGCATTTTGTTGGAATAATATAGGTATTTTCATCAGTATGCAAAACAAATGCAATAGGAATAGCCTAATCAGTTAGGAGGTCGTCAGTCGAATGATGTGATAAATCCGTTTGGCCAGCACATGATCATCCCCGCAATATTTCACACGTGACACTTGGCAGCAACACTGCAATTGACAATGTTACGGAAAGTAAACAGTTCGGATCCACTGTGCTCCAACTTAACCAGATTGCTTGTTCGTGATTTACCCTGCAGAACGAATCTCAAACAATTTGTGAGCTCCTTCGTCACCGCTATTGTCAGTTTCTACCCAGAGTGTCTGGGGGAGTCTGAAGAGATTCAGGCAAATTAGAATATTTGTGACAAGCTAGTGCTAACCGCATTCCCTATCCATTTGTATTCTTTCCTCACATTGGAGCTTTCAAGTATACTATACTTGCATGACAGCCAAGCATCGATGCTGATGTCGATTACGGTGAGTGCTTTTTTGCCGCTTTAGCTAACCAGGAATAATATATTTTCGTGAGTAAATGGAAGTACGGAACATCGCTTGCGAAGTTGACGGTAGCCGCGAATCTATATCACGTGGTTACTTGTAAAATCCGCTTTCTAACAGAAAAACATCCTCTTGTGAGAGGCGAAAAACAAAATGCCAGTTGAGACGAGGTCACCACAACCTTAGAGCTCCTACGTCACATGACCTAAACCGTATAAACACGTGCACACTATTGCAACAACGCAATTCAGTTAAATTCCCGCACCAAGTTTGTCAGCAACATACCCCTTTGAGTTTAGAATTTCGTCTGTTGCCGATTTACAATCGACTCTGGTAAACCATTCCGTTTGACTGACACAGGTAGTTCTTCTCCATTATGCGACTAAGGTAGCTGAACGTGCATATTCCTTACTCAGTTGCGTGAAGAAAGAGAATATGAATTTAGACCCAAATTTTCTGAGACCTCCGCTGAACTATCCATACTCAGAAGCTATTTGTTTTTTCCTGCAGTATGGAGGTTTTGGCGTTTTGTTTGGCCAAGCAAATCAGAGCATTATGCCCCGTGACATAGCAGTCGCATTTTGTTGGAATAATATAGGTATTTTCATCAGTATGCAAAACAAATGCAATAGGAATAGCCTAATCAGTTAGGAGGTCGTCAGTCGAATGATGTGATAAATCCGTTTGGCCAGCACATGATCATCCCCGCAATATTTCACACGTGACACTTGGCAGCAACACTGCAATTGACAATGTTACGGAAAGTAAACAGTTCGGATCCACTGTGCTCCAACTTAACCAGATTGCTTGTTCGTGATTTACCCTGCAGAACGAATCTCAAACAATTTGTGAGCTCCTTCGTCACAGAATAATGAGGACCATCTAATGGGCTGCTCACTCGGTCCATTCGTCACGTGATCACCCAAAAATAACCGATTCACTGGTGACGTAATCCACGTCATGGTGAAAATGCTGCGGGGGTTAAAAAAGTTTCTAGCAAGAATACAAGCTCCAAGTGGTGCACAAGTTTTAGGGAGAACGTTAATATTGGTGAATGCACACGTAGACGCTTGCTAAAAGATGCCCTAGCAATGGACACCTTGCACACGTCTCTAATATCGTAAGTCGAACATTCCCTATGAAGATGACATTTGGACTCTGACATAAAAGGACTCCTTTCGTTTGTCACGTCAAAGTTACTCGGGGCTTTTTACTTGTGCCCGAATGTTTTCGCCAGCATTACGCAATAGATTGTAATTGTTTTCACCAACAACAAAGTCGGCAGTACGGATTAGGGGTAAACTTTTATCTTGGCACTGGACCATAAATTTCATCAATATTCAGGTCAGTTTTTTTAATTAAATTAAAATGTCCACACGTTGCCGTTCGGAACAGCTTTTCAGCAGTGCGTCTTGCAGCTTTCCCTCGGTTCATTTGGTTGTAGGATCTAGGCGCCAATGGTGTCAGATGAAGAAAATGATTACACTGGTTACATAAAGTATGACACAAACGGGGCAAATAGTGGATTGAGTGATGAGAAAAATCAACTGAGGAAGCGTCGTTGGTGCCTTGGTGGAGGCGCAGTGGTTGATAGGTTGGAACTCTGCCAGAAAATCTCGAGTACGGCATGAATTAACACTGCGAAGGCTGGCTGTTTGGTTTTTCGTGAGTTGCTTTCATGTTGTGCTTTTTCCAATCCGCTTGTTCCTTTACTCACTGCACATTTTAGGAAGTGACCTATTAGAAAGCACATGGTATACGGTATACGGTGTACATGGTATACAGGGTCACATGGCATACGAACAAAAAGACTGTAGCAACTTCGCCTTCTCAGACTATAAATGTAAATCATACCTGAAATCTTAAGCAATTGCCTCAACTCAAGAAGTGCAAACGTAAACTGATACAAAAAAGTCATTCGCAAAGGCTTTCTTCGATCAAAAAAAATTCAATATAATTTCCTGTAATATGCATTTCAAAAATATCTAAATAAAATTGCTTCCATTTGGCCGAATCCACTCATTAATGCTAACAATTGGTTATAAAATACCATCGATATAATTCCCTCCTTGCTTATTTAACCAGATTAACGTGGTGTTCCTGACAAGTTTTCGAGACTCTACGAGGTGAACCATTAACACTGTCAGCAATCTGCGTGGAATACGTATATATATATATATATATATATATATATATATATATATATATATATATATATATATATATATATATATATATATATATATATATATATATATATATATATATATATATATATATATATATATATATATATATATATATATATATATATATATATATATATATATATATATATATATATATATATATATATATATATATATATATATATATATATATATATATATATATATATATATATATATATATATATATATATATATATATATATATATATATATATATATATATATATATATATATATATATATATATATATATATATATATATATATATATATATATATATATATATATATATATATATATATATATATATATATATATATATATATATATATATATATATATATATATATATATATATATATATATATATATATATATATATATATATATATATATATATATATATATATATATATATATATATATATATATATATATATATAATGAGTCCACGATGCAGGTGTCATCAATGGCTGGGCGCTCCGCAATCTTATGTACCACCGCAATAGCTTCTTAATTTATTAAGGATTGAAATACAAGAAAACGCACCTAATAACACCACTCAGATATGTAAAATTATGTTCCCCTTTGTATCTGGACACAATAATACTATGGAGTAATCAGTATGGAGGAAACAGTGTATTCATTGTTTGACCTACCTTGGCAGTGAGGCACGTGACTGTACGGATGCAGGCAAGTTTGCTGATGGAGATATTCAGTCAAGATAAAGGTTATTTGAGTGCTCTAGCATTCGACGTGTATGTGGGACGCGTTCAATCTTTTTAACTGAGGGTCTTGCATAAAACGTGTTGTGACACTTTTTGCAAGTATTCATGCTATCCAGTATTGTCACAGGTCCTGGCCATCCACTTGACGAGAACATACTTGATAGTTGATTCCGTCTGAGTAGAAGAGCAAATTCGATTTTGCTTCCTTTGCTATTACTCATCCCCACCTCATCTTCGAGCACTTGATTCCTCCTTGGTCTAAATGTGTAGTTATATCCTACCATGGGCAAGTTCAGAATGAATAGGACTACAATAAACTGACTTTTTTAGTATTGAAAAGTGGACATGGCAGCCATCTTTTAACCGATGAACTCCCTATCGTCAGAATTCAATTTCAGCATCACAACTTCTTAAAGTGAAAGAAGAAATGTACAAAGTTGAAATCATAATGGTTCTGGTAATGGGGATTTTCATGAATGCAAAATCTATTTACAACACACACTAATGGATCTTCCAAAGTGAAGTACTTCTGGCTGCGCCCTGTTGTTAAGGCCATACAAAACGGAATGGGAAGTGCTTTCCATCAGTGAATATAACTTATGTACAAACCTTACTCGTACGACTTTAGCTTTCTTAGACCGAAAAATTTTTGGCGACCCATAATGTAGCTGCTAAATGCACTTCTGGATCAACCTAATGTTCTGTGTTGTTTCAAAATACAAATAAGAGTATAAACCAACTTTCAAGGTCAGTAGGATTCTGAAATTACCCTTGGATTTTACAACGGGTGTTGCAGCTTGAAAGAAGCACGAGTGAACCATTTATTAGTGCTCAGGAATGTCTACCTATTTTACGTTATTATGGTTCTCTGGGGTCGAGCCCGTGGCCGTGAACTGAATACTTTCGATGGTGCACTTCATTTAGGTAGCCCCAGTGATGAACAACGGAATGCAAAAATATGTGCAAAGCAATGACGGTACTATTAAAAAGGGTCAACTGTGATAACCTCTTAGTTTACACTTTGGATCTAGCTATAATTTCATGCTACACTGGTTCGACCTCATTAGCAGTGAAGCCAACGAATCTTTTGGTAGTGTTTCCCAGCTTCTTTTGCACCCAGTCGGATTTTCAAATGCTCGGTGTATTTCCTAAGTGAATCGGGACGTCACTGCTTTAACTTGCGGGACAGAAATACGAGAACTGGCGATACTGCCTTTGGGACGCTTAAGAGTTAAATATTTCTACTCATTGCTATTCATTGCTATTTTCATATCTAGCTGACTAGATAGAATAAACCGCGTTAAGACAAAAGTCTTGTTTAGCCCATTTTAGCTACTGGGTAAGATCGTTCCTGTACTTCGAAAGCTTTGAAGAGCCAGCCTGATTCAAAAGCCCCGGTCGGATTTTTTCACAAGGGCACAAGCACCCCCTACCTTGAGCATTACTCTTGTATCTCCATTTTAACAGTCCTCTGTTGATAAACAGGGTTCGCAGCCATAATTATCCACAGCATGTGTTCTAACAAACTCTATTCCCTAAGAAGGTGAAAATATACTGCGGTGTCTTGAATATCGTGACAAATGAAACATGAGGCGGCCTTTGTGCAGCACATTCAGTTGTAGAACATCATAAACGAGAGATTCAGTTGGGTCTCTCAAGAAAACCAAATTGATTTGCAAGAGAGTGCATTTCTCGAAGACTCTATTCCCCTTCCAGCAATCGGGTTAAAAAACGAAACTTCCAAGTGTTTAGTGCTCAGGCTTGGTCACGAAATTAGCGAACATAAACATAAAGTAAAAGAATGCATGNAACACGACGCTGCATTCACAATATTTTAGTTGATGTGCTCAGAAAACAACCTCCATGCAGACAACTTGTGTGTACGTGGAAAGTAGGTTAATCCAATGCGAAGTTTTGGTGGTACCACTTAATTAAGAACACCTCTATTCAGTTTTATTGGAAGAATCGACTGGATCCTAGGCGAATCTCCCGTTAAAACTAACCATAATTTCAGACGGATGCATCTCGCCACCTGCATGAAGTAGAATATACGATGGAAGCTCGGGAACTGCGCCAAACTGATGAGCCTCATGAAGGGTGAAATATGTTATGTGCTGTCCGAAAGTTTTCACCAACTGTATGAGTGGTTCCTTATGAAGAGAATGCACCGCATCATCTCGAATCTCTTACCAATTGAGAAGTGAGGCGGTTTTTACGGAAAATTCGGTTGGAGAATATCATAACCGGGAGATATATTTGAGTGTCCACTTGACCACCGAGTGATTTTCAAATTGGTGAATTCCGCCGCAAGACATATATCTTTCTACTCCTTCAGGTTACTTCAGGCTTGGATGCCTTACGATTTTGTGCAATCTTTCTTCGTTTTCTTCACATTCCATGAAGCAGTGAGGTCCCTACAGACCGTAAAAGCTTTGAGTTCACTTGTGTCTGTATGTACTTCACCATCCGTTCCGCCAAAAAACTTTGGATCATTATGTGTAAATCATCCTTAATTGGGATTCGGGTTAAGGCGCAAGAGAGTCAGTCAACCGATTGGATAGTTCGTTCAAGCTTGCTTCTGGACGTTGGTAGACCATGTCGGTATCCTCTGTCAACAGCATTAATTTTGGCGGTACACGATATCAGGCCCAAAGTTCATGCTGCATACCGGAATGCAGATGGTAGGCATGCGCACTTCCTTGACAGTCGAAACATATCCCGATTGCGACGTGTGACTGAATGTACTCGGGGTTTACTGGCAAGCTACACGATGGAGGCAAACAAGAGCCACACAGCCTGCTTCAGCTCGGAATCGTTTCTTGTGGCGTATGGATTATTGGAACTCCAGATGAGCGACCAAAACCCAAGGCACCACCTCAGTAATTCGCAAGATGAGTCAGTCTAAAGTTACGTACCCTGATTTTGAAGTTTGCTTCCACTTGCATGCGCATGGGCTCAGTGCTGTAGATCAAAGTTTGGGTCAGGGACTTGAAGTATTGAACACTGGAACAACGCGATAGTCCATTATCATAATGCGGTTAACTATAGAATAGAAAACCTGGGACTGACAAGCCTGCGGGGAACTGTTTTAAGGCAGTCGAGCTGACACGAGTTGGTATGCAGTCGCCAGAAAGAGGAGTCATCATGAGAAGTAGCTTAGCACTTAGTCCCACCCTCCTCCTCCCTCCCAACTAAACTGTTGTAGCACTTACAACCCCACACAGACTAGCGACACTCAAGATGAATCATCAATTGAAGCACCTTGGACAGGAAGATTAAAAAACCAAACTCGTTCACAAATAACCTGGAATAACCCTAGCTCAGCAATTGTAAGATTCAGACCACCGTTCTAACCGGCAATACCCTTTAACTGATCTAGTGTGCTAATCTGAAGTGGTCATACTGATGGGTGCTCTGTCTGTCTTAAAACCTGGCCAACTTGGTGGCCTGGTCAACTGACCTGGTAAATCATTTGCGTATGGGTGCTCGTCTGTCTTAAAACCTGGCTAACTTGGTGGCCTGGTCAACTGACCTGGTAAATCATTTGCGTCCAAAGCGAAACGTTGTCCAATTGAAAACAATTAAAAATAATTAAAAAGTAAAAACCAGGCTCTTTAAAAACTATGACTTCCCACACAACGGTAGTCACATAGCTAAAGCACTTTCTAAGAACTCTCATTGAAAGCGGTCACAAGAAGAGTTCCGTGATAAGGAACTTGCGACACCGCCACCCAACAAAATTCAGAGGCAGTCTCCTGCTATGCAAGAGTATCGTTCACATCAGGCTTCTAGTCAAGGACGACAGTACTTCTGGAACATTCATTTGGTGGCCTATATAAGAGGAAAGTTGTCAAAAGCACTCGTTTAATCTTCAGTTCAGCAACCATCACTCATTCGTCCAAACTCGTCTATGATGCTTTTGCACTTATCTGTCCGTCGGCCGGACGACTCAACACCTGTTTCTTGTCATCAGTAGACAGAACTGGGCAAAGAAGGCAAGCGACGGGCTCGCCTGCACCCCCTACCGACGGACACAAAACACCAGATGGAACCACCGGTATGTATCCAGTGCGTTAAAAACTCACTATAATTGGAGTGGTCGCTACTAAACGAAGACAACCCACCCTGACTAGACTTGTGTAACTTGTTTTGGACTACCAAACTTTGCTAGTGATCAGTCCAAAACTATGAACTTCATGAACTGCTGCTTGTGACTAGTTTTACCTCTGCTCTATTTGACATAATTATTCACAATACCTGGTTTTTAACGCTAGCAATGCATCAACCGATCTACATTAATCGTAAATAATGTCGTATTTACTCTTATCTGTTAATCGCGTACGACATGTTGTTCCTCTCCATCGAGTTTATCAGATAAACGTGCTTCAAACTGACGTGTACTGGTCAGTGTCAGACATCCTCTTCTCACAGTGTCCCTTAGGAAGCCTTTAATCAGGTGATCCGACTAATATGAGGAGTAAGGTAATTATTAAGGAAGCCATTACACATTCTTTTGCGAACGGGCATAGGCGGCCACTGAACAGAGTCATGATAGGGTTCGTCTCTTAACAGGGCTTGAAACCCAACGATTAAATCTTTGATACAAGCATCCGTAATGTAAGATGGCCCAAGTGGTTACAGCGCGAATTTAGTGACCACAAGGTCCGTGATTCGAACCCGACCTCTACTTTTCGAATTCCCCTGTCTAGGCTTGAGCAACCTGGCAGTATTCCAGCCCTCGTGCAACCTTCAGGTGGCAAAAAAATTGTAAGCCGACCACCGGTGCACCCAATAGGGTCTTGAGGTCGACGAGTTAAACTCGATTAGATGATGGATGAGTATGCAGTTGTGAATCAAAGAATGAAGTGCAAAAAACGTCTTTTATGCCAACTGTGGCCTATCAGGTAACGACGGATGAAATAAGTGAGCGATGGCACTTTCCTCAACAAAACGGAGATCCAGATCTTGGAGATTTGGATGAAATTACGCTGGTGAAGCTACTCGTAGTATACACTGGCAGGGAACTGTATGCTATTGTTGTGACTGGCATAAACTACCGGCTCGTATAACATACAAAATCAGCGTACGGCAGCAAAACATCGTGATTGAGCGCTGATTTTGTACTACGCAATCTAGCCGTAAAATGACACTTTTGAAATCTAAGCTGCTGTTATTTTCCAATCCTTTTTAAATCATTCCGAATCCTTGTATCGGCCAAACTACACTAATTTCATAGGCTTCAAAGATAACAGCTAACTCGTGCGTTCAAGTAGAATAATCCTTACCATGGGCGCTGAGATTCTATGCAATCTTCCTCCGATTTTGATACGCGAAATAAATATCAAGTTTTAGTGAACAGTTATGAAATCCGGACTCAGACCGACTAAATCTTAGGAAGACGCAATGTGACACAAAATTGACGGCCCGTTTAAAGATCGTTCTTGTACATCACTAAAGATTTCTCGGTGGTGAATCTCCTGGCTACATGGCGAATACACAGTAGGAAAATGCTATCAGAGACACCGCATTTACAATGTGTCGTCGGATCTTACACTATTCGAGGGCTGTTCAGATGAAATAGTCGGATGGTTTATCATCATCATCATCATCATCATCATTCCCCCAGATCACCCCGGCTGTTTTAGTTCAGGATGTCCTAAAAGTTGAGTTATTGCAATTCGAAAGTTGTCATCACCTACCACTGGTAAGGCATTTCACATTTGGTTTCCCTGTCAAAGCCTCTTTGGGTATGAACTAATGACTACCCTACACTAAGTTAAACCACTTCACGTTACATCATAGTTGTAGCCACCAAAGCTTGTGGCAAGTGAACAGATGAAATTAACGATCGTCTGAAAGGATCAGGTGAATGAATGGACCATGTCGGCAAACAGTGGTGCACAGTTAAGCATAGTGCATGTTTGCAAAAGAAACACACTAAGCTCGAAATATTCTAAGGTCTAATAAGGGATTTCATATGAGTTGAACTGGCCAAGAGTGTACACTGAAGTCGGAAGCTTCGTATCAGATGAATTCAGTTTTTAAGGGAGAAGAAAAAGGAGCTGTAGTTGTCACGGTATAAACAATAGTACCTAAGTGATGCACGATGTTGTCCGGAGTAAAAAGCCCACAACAAACATAGATTATCTGATTAGCTACCAGATGTGTTTGGGGGTAAAACTGACTTTAAAGATCATCGAACCTGTTTTTTATTTGAGTCACTCACTATCATGAAACTGCTTCATGTGAACAAGTGCTATTTACTGTCTACAAATATTAAACAGAAAAATGCTTTCCGCGCTTATTACCACTTGCTAGTATCGTGAATTGCTATTTACACAGAAGTAAACTAAATGCACCAGTGAGAAGAACTAAACGATCAGCTGCTGCCGAATAAGACTTTTTGTGAGTAGCTGTGTACATTGAACTTTTAAGGCGAATTGCGATTTCGCGGAGGACTGACTGACCCACGATGTCTAAAGAATACTCAGAAGCTGAGACAGTTCGGGAGGAAATTTTCCAATCAAAACAACGAAATACTTTCAAGTCGGAAAAACATTGCTTCACACGTGATTGGTCAAGGTAAATGCTTCTATCCTGCTGAGTGATACAGACATGGGGTCAATCAAACGTCACACCTCTGCATTCAAGGCACACAGGGGTTTTCCGTTGTGTATGGTGTTGCGAGCAGTTGCAGCTTACGTAGACGAGTGCATGAGAAGTGACGAGAAAGGCTTCAAATTGCTTGAATACCAAGTAAGATCGTGTAGTGTTGATGGATCAGATTTGACAACAGTCTTCCGTGGTCTTGGTGAGTCAACATAACTTTGCTGAAGGAATCTAGGCCAAATTTGCACAGGTGCCTCCGGTTCTGACTGACTTTTAAGTCCACTTTCACATACCATGCGGGAAATTGTACAAAGGAAAAAGAGCTGGCACACAAAAGCCGAATAACCAGGTCGTCAAAAGTAAATAATATCCTCAGAATTTCGGACTCTGTTTCTCAAACATCCCAGGGCTTGCTTCACTTTTATTACTCAGCTTATTGAGGAGTCATGCAGTGGTTCTGGGACCTGCGGATTCCTGTGAGAAGCAATGATCCGAACTTAGGAATCCCAGTGTCCTCAACCTCGCCCTCACGATTGTGGCTTGTGAACGTCTCACACATGCAGCATCGCGACTGGTCACCTGTGATCGGTCTTTGCACACCATTGTTCGTGTCTACCTGCCATCCATTTAATCAATAGGCTAGTCTGTGGTGATAACTCAAGCTCATATCACTGTCTTACCGGCAACGGAACTGCCCTTAAACACCGCATATCTAACACGTATACTGGAGTAAATAGACTAACTACGTTTCAAGAATATTAGTTTTTCACTCACGAGAATATGGCGTTCATTTGGATAACCGATGTACCGGTGAGTATTTTCCAAGAAACGACCCTCATGTTTCACCAAGCATTTTTTACTCCAGCGCTGTAGCTGTTGGATAACGTCCAAGTGTTCATAACCAACTGCTCAGGCTGCGTAAGTAGACTTCTACATATGTATCGAAATGTTGAGCTTTTCAGCACTGAATTCCTTTCCTGACAACTAATTGAATAAAATTGAAACATTTTACGCATGTGGAAGGCGCTTTATTGTATTCTGTTGTATCAGGTACTGAACTAGCAAGAATCTACGGACAAGGTGTCCCACATCAGCATACCGATGTGATCGTTATATCAGAAAAACAAATAGGCTTGGGAAGGATTCTTGCAAGAAGCGAACCTTGTGATACTTCCAGCAAGTTCGGATTGATGTCATTCACACGCAGTCAACCATACAGTCACTCAGGATCTTAGTATCTAGAAGTTGCCCAAATAGGCCATGTAGTCTCAATAAGGTCAGAAGTGGTCACAATTTTCATTTTTTGTCAAAACTGTTAGCTGTGAACCATTGAGGAGCCAAGGCAAGTCTCATAGAGTTGTACAAGGATCCCGGCTTTAGGTGGAATCCGCCCTGACTTAATACTCATAAAGTGAGTTTAGTTGAAGTGTCTCTATAAGGTTAGGCAGCAGCTCTTCTGAATCTAGCCCAGCTGTATTAAAAGATACTCAAATATCCTAATTAATAAGACGAACAAATATACCTTGTATGCAACACTCTTCTGTGCAAATCACTACTTCGTCCCTTCCGACCAAATGACCAGATTCACCGAAGTCCCCTTGGAAGACCGACGTAACGCTAAAGAAATAAGTGAATTTAATCAGTTGAAATAGTTGAGCACACAATCCGAACACTATGAACTTCACACCTAACATAGTCCCTTTTGCCTACCATCATTCGAGCGACCTTCTGAGTTCGCGAATACCGGACAGTCCGTGCTGATTGAAAATGTCTGACTGCATCTTCGATAATGACAATATGTGCATTTTGAGCTGTTCGTCTAAGACGTTCACGAGCTAGGTGTTAAATACCTTAACGATTGAATGCGATGCAAGTTCTGACATGCCTTTGATTCTGTAAACTCCAAATAAATGACCTTCATTCCACTCTGAGCTGTGGGTGTGTTGCCGCCCGACGTTGACAAAGAACAAGTACAACAACGCCAACAACAATTCATGTGTGCTGCCCTCGTGATTACAATCTTGTGTAATTCACAGTTTTGACATACGGTAGGTAGGCCTTTTAGCCTGATGCATTCTTCACTCATCTTTTCCCTCCAAGAGCTTACCGGTAATGATATGAGGTCTGGTCGATCATAGACTATGAATGCCGCGAATTGTTTCAGTTGGGTTTGATCTGAACATAGTGGAATGGATTGATTTGAACTATCGATTAATCGCGTTCCATAGGCACCCATACTTATCACCTCAGTTGATGTAATATTTCACCATAACTGGACGTGAAGTGACCTGATATGAGGTGCAGAATCCAAGGAGAGGAAAGTAGTGCAGTGATCTTCGCTGCATCGCCAGCCATATTACTCTATTCCAATAGTGTTGTACAGTGGACGCATACATCTAAATGATGCCAAAAAGCGCTAACAAAAGAAAGCTTTCCACAACTTTTGCTGAGTTTTGTGTGCAAAGTCGCCCGTCACTCAACCATTCAAAGCGGAATAATATGTTTGGTTGAAAGATTTCTGTACAATTTCCTATCTAACTTGTCTTACGAATGACTAGCTATCCGTAGAAGGTAGCAAGCTCGTAATGCATTGATCATATGGTTGCTGAAAAATTGTCGACGCCCCACATCACAAATAATAGATTCAGTTGGGTTACAGGTGAGTCTCTCGAAAAACCAAATTAGTTTGCAAATGAATGTATTTCGCTAATTTCGTGCAATTTGGTTTCAAGTAGAACATAAGGTTGACGGAAACTCGGGGATGAACCCCAAGAAGGGCGAAACCGGTCGTGAGCTGTCGACGAATTTCCAGGAACCCCATGAGTAGTGCATTAAGAATATACATTTATCGCGATATCTCAAATATCACAACGACTGAAGCATGGGGCGGCGTGATGCAGCACATTCAGTTGCCTGGAGAGATTCAGCTGGGTTCCAGATGAGTCTCCCGAGAAACCAAATTTGTTTGCAAATGAGTGTATTTCGCTAGGGTTTCAAGTTCTCTTGCGTGGAAATTGGAAGACGAAGCTCTGCTTTGTATATCAAGCACTGTCCGCTAGTGATATTTCGCAACATGGCTGAAACAGGCTCCGAGGGCTCCTAGGATTTTGCATCGGTTGGGTGATGCGAATGTACTGGGCACCCACTCTAAAGTACTTTAACAAAAACAGCCTTCCGAAAATCAGGCTCGTTGGCAGTACAAGTGACAACACCTTTTCGAAATAAATCAGCAAACTTTGAATGATTTCCAATCCTTCCAGCGGTTTTCCTATTCATTCACCAAGTTAGCAAAAGCTCCTTGACTATTATTCAGGTAGTTGCTTCCTCTTAAATGCAATCCAATTTTCGGTGCCAATTTCTGCTGCATTTTAGATTAATTTACACGCAGCTCCGTCCAAGGAGCAGCGAAAAGGCCTTAGTACATCCGTTACTTGGGAAATCATGGGAATTATACTAAAAAGGAATTATAATATGATGTCGGAATGCAAGATTACGTCTTTCACTAAAAAAACGTCCGCGATAAGATGCCTCAGTGTTAGGCAACAATAGTTCAAGTAGTTTGCTATTTCTCGGCTGAAAAATCTTAAAATATATTGCCCTCTCCAAAGGATATTTTCAAACTTTCATCAAAATACCCAGGAAATAAAAGTGTGTAAGACGGTGTGGCAGTTTTGGCGCAGCTCACCATTAATACGTTATCCAGCAGGTGAGAGATAATTTGAAATTCGACAGTCTAGTCTGTGTCACGCGCACGGATCCCTACTTTTTCACTACTGTTCGACTATTGCTGAAGTCACCAAACTATCAAATCAGCAACTGATATTGTTTATCGGGAAATACCCTTGAAACTTTTCCGGAAAACTTCAGATCCTGTTTCATCGTTTCAAATGGCCATGACGATGGGAGATCCAACCGCATGAACTTGTAAGTAAGTTGGAGCACGTTTCGGTGCCCAGATGCGGAAAGACATAAAGAGCTGACAGTTGCGCAGTTAATAACGATAGACTCCACCGTTTTTCACAGGTGACCTTCATTGTTCACGGTTGGGTTTGTCTGATTTCTGCCCACCGTTTATTCCAGTGTGAATTTAACACAGTCCATTTCAATGTGTTAGAAATCTACAGCTGTAGGTGGTTGCAAGACCCATGCACACCACTCTCACTTGAACAATCAAATTTCTCCCTTGGCGCTATGAATTTGGCTAGTCTACACCAGGTAGGGGAAGCACCGACAAAGAGTCCCGCCCTTATTGAAGCTCAACAGTGTATGGAGGCAGCTGAACCTCAGACATCTGTCATTTGAGGCAAGTGCGCTGTCACGACCCCAACTGCGCACGTTGCACGAACTTCAGAAGAGGCGAATAAATTGACTGATTTGGCCATCATCAAGATGAGGACTCAGGAAGCTTCCCAGTTATGTCAAGCAAGTGACTAGTGCATCAGGAATTTCCACCCAGGAAACACAACAGGGACCACAGAACCACAGAACCATAGGAACCAAATTAGTTTGCAAATGAGTGTATATTCGCTAATTTCGTGCAATTTGGTTTCAAGTGGAACATAAGGTTGACTGAAACTCGGGGACTGCGCCTACATGGTGATCCCCAAGAAGGGCGAAACCGGTCGTGGGCTGTCGACGGATTTTCAACCCTTATGAATGAAAAATACCATAGGTTCCTCTTGCACAACTTCTGATTAGCCGTAGTTGGTTCCGAAGTTTCGAGAATTTTTATACCTTTTACTCTTGTCTAGGCAGAAGATAAGGAACGAATTTATCTTTTTTCGTGCATGACATAAAAGACAGTCATTATTTTCATTTTAACCCGTTGATCCGCTTCGCAGGTAAATTGGACATACCGTTTATTTACATCGATTCCTTGCTACATAATTATGACCTCTGAAAATTGTGGTTGACACGCTATATCTTACGTCGTTAGCTCTACTACCAGATTTGATTCCAGGACTAGCAACTTAGCTTGCGCGGTGAGTGTGGTAGCAATTTACCACACGTCACGTTAACACCACAAACTGAAGGGAACACTCTAGAAAAGTCGGACGGAACAACGTCACAGGATTCATGGTGTCATTAGTTATTTATACATGATACAAGATGTTAATTACCTCAGACAATTGTGGCTGTTCCATGTTCGCGTCCGAATTAAGAAAGAATTCTGTTTCTTTGTAATAAGCCGATCAGCATGGTGAGTCACTTTGATGCAGCTAATGAAACTCCCTCCAACCAAGTAGGAAATGAGTCGCCGACGGTCCACTACTTCTAGCTGCTATTGACAGAAATATTCGCAACGTGAAAATCTCAGGTGTTTTCTAAATGTCCCTCCGGTTAACGATGCTTTCTACGGCAGATATGAAGAAGCAGCCCCAAAGAGTGCACTAAGTGCTTGTGATTCTGTCTTTTTGGTAAAGTTTTGACTTCTCGATAGTTTCTTATTTGTCTCGTCTGAATTTCCTTCGCACACCTCTCTTTGTGAGAAAGCCCTAAAACTGCTTCCGTTTACCAAACCTCCGGGTCTTTTTGCCAACAGTAGACTTTGAACCATTCTTCTAACTGATTTGTTTGAATCAGAAGCATCCTTCCGACACGTCAACCGTCTCCATGGTAAAAATCATTTCCCTCTGGAAAATTTCCTTGTCGATTTGCTTTTATTTTTGCGGAAGTTACTGTCATATTCAGAAATTTGAGGCGTGCGTGCCATTACTACTTCACTAGCGCACGCTGGCCTCCTCCAAATGTTTATGTCTGAACAGGTCAACATGTTCGCTCTTGAGTGATGTGAGCGTAAATCCCGACGACTCCAACGACGACCCAGAAACATACCTTGGTTGATTCGATCCATTGGCCCGCCAGTCACGAATTCCAAGTCAGGTAGCACCACAGACGCTTGGAACACGCTGGATACATTTTTGTTTCAGGTGTTTGCAAGTACGTTGATGAGTGCGTGTTGTACGAATTTCCGCAACCACTAACACCATATATATATATATATATATATGGAACACTCATCTTTAGTTTCACTTCGAACGGTAGACTAGTGAATGACAATCGAGTTTTCTAGCAACACTGTGACTGCGGAAATTTCAGCTAAGGAGGGGATGGGTCCTGTTTCATAAACTACAAGGTCACAATGGTACTTAATATATGAATTAGTACAACACGATACTTTCGAAAAGTTTCCTTTAGAACCTGGTAGGGTGCTTTGTATGTATCAGAGGCCATTTCACTCTTTCGATTCCCCAATCACTAAGCGCATCTCGGTGACACTCAGTTGACTTGTTCCTTTTTACCGACGTCATATTCGAGCTAAACTCTACAGTTGTCAGTTCGATAATTTGTCGTAAAAAAGGTTAGAAGTTTTCCCGCTCCCAATAAAATTGCAAAATAATAAGAGTGATTTTCACGAAATTAAATTCAGTCTTCTTGAGCGGAAGCAGTCTGTTCCATTTTCCTTACCGTCTGCGCAGTTTACAAGACTATCTTAATTTACCAGTGCGAATTTTCACATAAGACTGATTGCTGCTACAAAGCTAAGAGTGCCATCCGAGCAACTCTCATTATTTACTGGTTATGCTCTCGGACAACTGTCATTGGAGACAGGAGTAGTCGACTGCAGAAAAGTATCGAATACAAGCTACGTTTATTAGCTACCAGATATTCAGAAACGGTTATTCACTACTCACTCTAGTGAGCGATTCCGTAGATCATGTGGAGATCGAGTTGCTCTTTGTCTCCTTCAACCACACTCAGTCAGCTTTTTAGTTGTCCTCTAAGGCGAAAATGCGGCGATAGATTATAAAAACGTATTCAGATCTCATCACCGGATGTCTTCACTAGACAACGAATTCTCAAAATGCAGCGGAGATGTCAATAACCAGCATGTAGCTTTCGTATATGTTATACCCGTACAGGAATGAATCTTCGCCGGAAGGACGGTTGTGGTTGACAAACTAATAACTGTTCTTTTTCATAGGAATTTCCGATCACTCTCTATACGCTGATGGATTTCTCATGCACATCTGCTGGGTAAAATGATGGAGCCGTGATATGTGATTATGGCAGATGTTGGATTATTTCACGTCTCATGCTGAGAGGATGGGCAAGGCATAGCCATGCTGGTAGATAAGAACTTGGCCTTCGGTACGCTGATTTCCGTGTAATGGGTCAGATTATTAAGCCAACGTGGGAACTCTTCCAAGCCACCATCCAAAAACGGAACGGCGTCGTGGGAGCATTCCAAGTTAGCCATCCTAATTTGGGTGCATGCCAGAGTATCCTCTACTGCTCTTTCCAGTAGCCCACAGATTGCAAACTGAAAGAGCAGCGCCAAAGTGGGAAAAATTATCGCACACGAAACCCAACATGGAATTCTGTGATCTGCTCGAAGCAAACGCGGAGCCAATGTTTCAGGAATAACACTGAACGGAAAACGACACTAGTTCACTGGTCGCCAAGGATTAAGTAGAGACTGATGTCCAAACAAAATGCAGTGATTGTAAATTAGGGTTTGAACACTGAGGGATAAACATAGCAAATATTCACCGCTAATTAACAGTGCAATGCTCTGTCATGAAAATAACATTAGAACGATGTTCAGAAGCGCGAGTAACGACACACATTTGACTGACACTATCTTGAATATCCATGACCCAAAGCAAATATTTCAGTAGCGAAACGTGCGTTTTTAACGGAAACAAGAAACTTCTTGACACATCTCGGATTGGCTCAATAGACAACTAGAAGTAGCTGGAGAATAAATACTTCACGATCGCAGCACCAGTAAGCTGACAATCTCGATCTGTACTGATGAGCAATGCATGCTGTCGAATAACCAGTAGGCAGTCCTTACTAACAGATCAGGTACACCGTTTACATGGAAATCCAAAATTTGCATATTATTCTATTCAATTGTTGTAATATTTTTTATCCCTTTGAATCTGCTCTGAATTTCGCTTTGAATTTGCTTTGAATCATGCTCATATATTTACGTATGCATGCTGTATAAGCCAAGTTTAAAAATGTTTTGAATTCACTTTGAATAAGTTTTACGTCCACCACGACCACCAATACTTCACTGCAAGTAACGGACACTGGTGGCATATTGAAGTCTTTCCAGTCGAGTAATTCCTATCAGAATCGTTAGTTAATCGTCCGGTGGAAACATTCCATATTTGTAGGCGTTTCCGATAAAATCTGTGTAGGTTTTTGTAAACAATCGGCAGATTAATTGTTGGGAAACCTTTCGCTTTTGACACAAACGCTTCGTCAGGCCAGGTGACTAGGTTATGAGGTTGGTCAAGATTTGAGGTGGAAGGAGAATCAGTCAGCTAAGTCAAGCTAAATCTCTGTCTGGTGCTGGCCAAGGAATTTTGTGTGTTAAGGGGGGTCACCAAATTTTGAGACTATGGGGGAACGTACATGGATTTGGGTCCAGCACAGTGTCCGGTTCTTCCGGTTCGGATCACCTGATAGTCCCTCTTGTACGTCGTTTGTACTTCTCGTCCGTCGTTGTGGACGTACTAGTGCTGCGATAGTTGTGTAAGGAAAGGGATTTTGTGAACTTTGGTCGGGGTTGGTTTTTCACCCACTGTTTTTGCTAATGATTCCACGTGTGTTGATGATCATACATAGTCGCATTTCAACTCGGTTTATTTAAAGCCTCTTTCCATACGCTCGCCAGTTCCACACCCTTGATTCTATTGTGGTGCCTAGTAATTTCCACCGTCCCTGTGTGATTTGTTCTTTTCGCTAGTCAGTCAGCCTTCGGTAATACACAACTAATCACCGCTAGTTACACAATTCTATTAAATTAGGATCCATAGATCCTCAGCAACCCGTCACCAATTTTGTGTCTGCCAGAAGACGAATGAAAAATTCATCTGAGACCCTGGCTAAGGGAATAAATGACTCAAGGGAGTGTGTGCTAATTGGAAAAACAATAGAATTCATGAATCACCCGCATCTAAGTCAGCTATACCCTCACGCTACTTACTATCCAACAGTATCATTTGGTCAACGTGGGTGGCCGAAAAACACAAAAGAGTTACCGACAAAGGAGTCAAACTGTCAAAAACCTGCAAAACTCAAACAGTTATCTAGCCACTGCACTAATGGCTGCTCGGCTCCATTCAGTCGATGGCTTTGCTTGTCGCCAAACAAAGTGGATCTACAATGCTGCGATCATCACGAAAGTGGCCTGTGGGTGTGAAGGTGAAACCCAGTTCCACACTTTACAGCCACCGAGTGAGGAAGACACTTAAATCTTACGACCAGCCAAGTGGTGTCCTGACAGAAATACAATTACCTGAATTGGCATAATACAACAACATACAACAGAGAAACACCCAACATCCCCTTAAATATGAGACCTAGTGCCACAAGTGAGTCTCCCATTTAGTAAACATACTTCACGTGATTTTTACCCGGCAAATTTTGCAGGCCTTCGTACCTCTCGGCTGAATCTATATCAATCAGTGGAACGGCTACGGTAATACTCCACTGAATTATGCACCCAAGTCCAAGACTGTGCATCAGCTAGCCGTTCTCAGCAGTACCCTTTCACTTTTCTGAGTTAGCTTCCTCTAGTTTTGCGAGAACGCTGGTGGGTAAGACCTGGTAAACTTCTATTCATTTCTGAACGTACTATCCGGAACAACCAAATGTTGTTTCATATGTACAGATGGATGCTTCCCACAGGGAGGCGCTTACTTTACTGATTTTGTGATAAATATATATGCACGGATGGGGACTTTTCAGACTGCTAACATTATTTTTCCTCTAAGGTTAATGTAAATTGAGA
The DNA here is from genome assembly GCF_000715545.1 of Opisthorchis viverrini. Lineage (NCBI taxonomy): Eukaryota > Metazoa > Platyhelminthes > Trematoda > Opisthorchiida > Opisthorchiidae > Opisthorchis > Opisthorchis viverrini. The sequence goes on along the minus strand of NW_008751900.1, from coordinate 239,403 downwards.
AGACACCGTTAGAAGCGGCAGACATACTTGATTTCCTTCTCGGCTGATATACTGTGTTGCGCAGCTTGTTCTTTATGTTTCACAGTAGTATGTTTATTAAAGATATTGGGTTTTGACAACGGATGGACCGCGCACATCGCGGAAGCGTAAATGTGTTTGGCGTTTTGATATCAGTAATTCAGCTGCCTCCACTAGGTATTGTTAAATCAGTGGTAGGAGTCCCACACTGAGGGCGAAAGTTCGGTAAAGCTGGGAAGATGCCTTGGTGATAGGCGTTGAGTAGAACCTAAATTGATTCACGTCCTATATTGTTTGAAGTAATTTAAACCAATATGAAAGCAGAACTGTCCAAGCGAGAATGAAATGGACATTAGTCTATTAAATGCTAAAGATACCCTAAAGTAAACATTTCTTTCTGATACAAATGCTTACTTTTGAGGATTTGATAATCGTCGAGTGTGAGATTTCTAGATTTCTAGACCAGGAGTTACCTGTTCTTTCGCCGCATACTATGTTCTCAACCAGACTACTTCGTCCCTAGAGGAAAGGGTCATATTAAACCAATTAGATTGTGAGTATAAACGAAAATTGGTAGAAGGATGTAAAAGAATCACTGAAAATTGCACTCACTACAAATATAGCGGTTGGAGTTGAGGTCATCAGAGATGTTGACCTGCTATAAACAGATGATCGATTGAGACTACGGTTTTTGTGATTTCACGGTGGATCGATACCAATCAGAGGTTAAGACTGCACAGCAGTGTCATTTGCATTAGCACCTTTTGGTTGAGAACTCAGTTTTTCACCAGTGGTTTTGGAATGCATTTTCATCTCTAACGAAAGGGCAGTCCGGAACAAAACAATGCTCACTGTACTCTGTTCATCATAAATTTCATAGTTTAACGTTGGAAAAGAATCGACCACGATAGATCATAATATGGTGATCACGGAGAATGACTGGTTCAAGGTTGAAACATCCAGTCTTGTGGTAGGCGGCAATAGTGTTCTAAATTTTACCACGTTAAAAGGTGTTTTAGAGTAAAATCTCAGTGGTAAGTTCATGGCTTTATAAAAACATTATTGTTAAAGATTTCGGTTTATTTTACACAGAGTCTTCGGAAGGTTGTATAAGGGCATTTTATTTTCGAGCTTTGTAATAAAGGGGAGTGAAATTTTTTTTTTACAAAAAACGAGGGAAGTATTTATCACCGCAAGTTCATTTACTAAAGCATCGGCTAAGAAACAGCTGATAACGACCGAAAGCCTTAATGAACAACTGAAATCAATCTGACGGTCTTTAATAATGCGTCGTGCAGGTTTGCGATAGTCCATTTTCCTCCTCATCCCCGGGTCATTACTCTAGAGAGGACTGAGTGAACATTAACATCAAGCGTTATTTTCTTCTACCCGTGTAACAGTGGTACTACTGGTGGGGAGGCATGCGAGTAGTATGTTTTGTTCTTGTAAATTCGCTTTGCGTCAATTGAAAAGGGAGATCTGTTGCGGAATTTTTGGAGTTGCTGTGTAGCATCTGCTTGGATTTGAGCAATGAATAATTAGAGTCAATGAATATCCAGAAAAGTTCAGGAAGACGCGTTCAAGAGAAGATGGATGTCCAGTTTTTGTAAATAAGATGCAAGTGAAAGTTTTGCTTCCCTGTCCAATAGTCTGTAACTGGTCAGTTGGCATTTTATAATAAATAACTCGGTAGCAAACGTCTTCTTCCTTTCACCCGTACCGAAAACAAATATGAACACAAGAAGCCTAGAGCAACGCCGATTTATCAAGATGGAAAATCTGACGGCTGTTGGTGGTTGATCAGGTGGCTGTTGATATAACTCGGTAACGTCTTCTTCCTTTCACCCGTACCGAAAACAAATATGAACACAAGAAGCCTAGAGCAACGCCGATTTATCAAGATGGATGGAATGACGGCTGTTGGTGGTTGATCAGGTGGCTGTTGATCTGTTCGCCGAGCTTGGCAATTGGCTTGCAAACGTTTCGTCACCATACGAGGAGACATCATCAGTGCGCATCAGTGCCGCACCCAACTGCGCACTGATGATGTCTCCTCGTATGGTGACGAAACGTTTGCAAGCCAATTGCCAAGCTCGGCGAACAGATCAACAGCCACCTGATCAACCACCAACAGCCGTCAGATTTTCCATCTTGATAAATCGGCGTTGCTCTAGGCTTCTTGTGTTCATATTTGTTTTCGGTACGGGTGAAAGGAAGAAGACGTTTGCTACCGAGTTATTTATTATAAAATGCCAACTGACCAGTTACAGACTATTGGACAGGGAAGCAAAACTTTCACTTGCATCTTATTTACAAAAACTGGACATCCATCTTCTCTTGAACGCGTCTTCCTGAACTTTTCTGGATATTCATTGACTCTAATTATTCATTGCTCAAATCCAAGCAGATGCTACACAGCAACTCCAAAAATTCCGCAACAGATCTCCCTTTTCAATTGACGCAAAGCGAATTTACAAGAACAAAACATACTACTCGCATGCCTCCCCACCAGTAGTACCACTGTTACACGGGTAGAAGAAAATAACGCTTGATGTTAATGTTCACTCAGTCCTCTCTAGAGTAATGACCCGGGGATGAGGAGGAAAATGGACTATCGCAAACCTGCACGACGCATTATTAAAGACCGTCAGATTGATTTCAGTTGTTCATTAAGGCTTTCGGTCGTTATCAGCTGTTTCTTAGCCGATGCTTTAGTAAATGAACTTGCGGTGATAAATACTTCCCTCGTTTTTTGTAAAAAAAAAATTTCACTCCCCTTTATTACAAAGCTCGAAAATAAAATGCCCTTATACAACCTTCCGAAGACTCTGTGTAAAATAAACCGAAATCTTTAACAATAATGTTTTTATAAAGCCATGAACTTACCACTGAGATTTTACTCTAAAACACCTTTTAACGTGGTAAAATTTAGAACACTATTGCCGCCTACCACAAGACTGGATGTTTCAACCTTGAACCAGTCATTCTCCGTGATCACCATATTATGATCTATCGTGGTCGATTCTTTTCCAACGTTAAACTATGAAATTTATGATGAACAGAGTACAGTGAGCATTGTTTTGTTCCGGACTGCCCTTTCGTTAGAGATGAAAATGCATTCCAAAACCACTGGTGAAAAACTGAGTTCTCAACCAAAAGGTGCTAATGCAAATGACACTGCTGTGCAGTCTTAACCTCTGATTGGTATCGATCCACCGTGAAATCACAAAAACCGTAGTCTCAATCGATCATCTGTTTATAGCAGGTCAACATCTCTGATGACCTCAACTCCAACCGCTATATTTGTAGTGAGTGCAATTTTCAGTGATTCTTTTACATCCTTCTACCAATTTTCGTTTATACTCACAATCTAATTGGTTTAATATGACCCTTTCCTCTAGGGACGAAGTAGTCTGGTTGAGAACATAGTATGCGGCGAAAGAACAGGTAACTCCTGGTCTAGAAATCTAGAAATCTCACACTCGACGATTATCAAATCCTCAAAAGTAAGCATTTGTATCAGAAAGAAATGTTTACTTTAGGGTATCTTTAGCATTTAATAGACTAATGTCCATTTCATTCTCGCTTGGACAGTTCTGCTTTCATATTGGTTTAAATTACTTCAAACAATATAGGACGTGAATCAATTTAGGTTCTACTCAACGCCTATCACCAAGGCATTTTCCCAGCTTTACCGAACTTTCGCCCTCAGTGTGGGACTCCTACCACTGATTTAACAATACCTAGTGGAGGCAGCTGAATTACTGATATCAAAACGCCAAACACATTTACGCTTCCGCGATGTGCGCGGTCCATCCGTTGTCAAAACCCAATATCTTTAATAAACATACTACTGTGAAACATAAAGAACAAGCTGCGCAACACAGTATATCAGCCGAGAAGGAAATCAAGTATGTCTGCCGCTTCTAACGGTGTCTTCTCAATTTACATTAACCTTAGAGGAAAAATAATGTTAGCAGTCTGAAAAGTCCCCATCCGTGCATATATATTTATCACAAAATCAGTAAAGTAAGCGCCTCCCTGTGGGAAGCATCCATCTGTACATATGAAACAACATTTGGTTGTTCCGGATAGTACGTTCAGAAATGAATAGAAGTTTACCAGGTCTTACCCACCAGCGTTCTCGCAAAACTAGAGGAAGCTAACTCAGAAAAGTGAAAGGGTACTGCTGAGAACGGCTAGCTGATGCACAGTCTTGGACTTGGGTGCATAATTCAGTGGAGTATTACCGTAGCCGTTCCACTGATTGATATAGATTCAGCCGAGAGGTACGAAGGCCTGCAAAATTTGCCGGGTAAAAATCACGTGAAGTATGTTTACTAAATGGGAGACTCACTTGTGGCACTAGGTCTCATATTTAAGGGGATGTTGGGTGTTTCTCTGTTGTATGTTGTTGTATTATGCCAATTCAGGTAATTGTATTTCTGTCAGGACACCACTTGGCTGGTCGTAAGATTTAAGTGTCTTCCTCACTCGGTGGCTGTAAAGTGTGGAACTGGGTTTCACCTTCACACCCACAGGCCACTTTCGTGATGATCGCAGCATTGTAGATCCACTTTGTTTGGCGACAAGCAAAGCCATCGACTGAATGGAGCCGAGCAGCCATTAGTGCAGTGGCTAGATAACTGTTTGAGTTTTGCAGGTTTTTGACAGTTTGACTCCTTTGTCGGTAACTCTTTTGTGTTTTTCGGCCACCCACGTTGACCAAATGATACTGTTGGATAGTAAGTAGCGTGAGGGTATAGCTGACTTAGATGCGGGTGATTCATGAATTCTATTGTTTTTCCAATTAGCACACACTCCCTTGAGTCATTTATTCCCTTAGCCAGGGTCTCAGATGAATTTTTCATTCGTCTTCTGGCAGACACAAAATTGGTGACGGGTTGCTGAGGATCTATGGATCCTAATTTAATAGAATTGTGTAACTAGCGGTGATTAGTTGTGTATTACCGAAGGCTGACTGACTAGCGAAAAGAACAAATCACACAGGGACGGTGGAAATTACTAGGCACCACAATAGAATCAAGGGTGTGGAACTGGCGAGCGTATGGAAAGAGGCTTTAAATAAACCGAGTTGAAATGCGACTATGTATGATCATCAACACACGTGGAATCATTAGCAAAAACAGTGGGTGAAAAACCAACCCCGACCAAAGTTCACAAAATCCCTTTCCTTACACAACTATCGCAGCACTAGTACGTCCACAACGACGGACGAGAAGTACAAACGACGTACAAGAGGGACTATCAGGTGATCCGAACCGGAAGAACTGGACTTGAGTGTGTTGTCGAAGAGTACACTTGTTATCATAAATCTTCTCTCAGACTACCCCCTCTAAATTTGTTGACATCAGACACATCCCTTGCTAGGCGATAACCGCAGTTTACTTGCATGATCAGAGGAAGTAATGATGTTAATGTGTGCCTTTGCTAGCATTTTGTGTGAACGAACATCCTGATATATGAATAAATGTTGAGCTGTTGAATATATGCAGCAAACCTGAACAATAAATTTTTTTTCTATCTAAGAAGTGTTTGCTGTTCTGATGCCAACGCTCAAAACATGTGGACTTTCCGTCACTGGATCTTTCAAATTTCGATGGAATATATAGTTCCTTTCCGACGCAACTAAATGGCGAACAAGTAAGTGTAGCTCATCGCGATGCGCACAACGTCAACTTGCTGACGAATCACGACAACCATCTATTTATTAGATGCGACACATTTGTGTCCCTGCACTACTTCTAGCTACTCAGAGTAATACGGGTTTTCGCTTTGTAGACGGATAAACTACAGAGAAAACTTGGTTGGTCGCGAGATGCCCACTGTCCGAGAATTCAGATAAGCACAAAACGGTAGTAAACCGCGCGTAGCCGGAGAGCTAATTGTTTAACTACCAGCCGGAAGGGGACGAATTCAAAATCTCCTGAACTTTCATGAGGTACACACAGCTGACGATTTCTAATAAGGATGAAACCGCTGCACACTGGTTCTTGGCTTTTTAGCATACGTAGGCCCGAGAAACGAAAATCAAACAAAAATTATGGTAACTGCTACGGAGACTTCTAGGGACGAAACACATCGAATTGAAGTGGAATTTTATGATCCAACGTGCTGGCTTCTGTGGGCAAAATTTCAAGAATTTCTACAGCGTCGGAGTATAACATCTGACCTTTAAAGCTCCCACACTATACGATATATGATACTCAGTCATTTTAATCAATATCTGAGCCGAGTTTGCGTCACAACCCTTAGTACGTTGTTATTGATATGGAAAATCGACTGCCCTATGTCCAATAGCTAACCTGCTTAGACCATCTTGGTCAGCTATATACATTTATTGTGGGAATGAATTGGTGTAAAGACAAAGCGATGTGATAATGTCTAAGTATTGTTTCTTGCATTGTTGACGAAAGCACTAGCTGTGAGAGAGACGATTTTGGAACCAAACAGCCGTCAGATTGGTAGTTTGTTGAAATATTGGTGGCTCGGGTGAGTTTATTAGTGGTTGATCAGGTGGCTGTTGATCTGTTCGCCGAGCTTGGCAATTGGCTTGCAAACGTTTCGTCACCATACGAGGAGACATCATCAGTGCGCATCAGTGCCAACTCAACTGCGCACTGATGATATCTCCTCGTATGGTGACGAAACGTTTGCAAGCCAATTGCCAAGCTCGGCGAACAGATCAACAGCCACCTGATCAACCACTAATAAACTCACCCGAGCCACCAATATTTCAACAAACTACCAATCTGACGGCTGTTTGGTTCCAAAATCGTCTCTCTCACAGCTAGTGCTTTCGTCAACAATGCAAGAAACAATACTTAGACATTATCACATCGCTTTGTCTTTACACCAATTCATTCCCACAATAAATGTATATAGCTGACCAAGATGGTCTAAGCAGGTTAGCTATTGGACATAGGGCAGTCGATTTTCCATATCAATAACAACGTACTAAGGGTTGTGACGCAAACTCGGCTCAGATATTGATTAAAATGACTGAGTATCATATATCGTATAGTGTGGGAGCTTTAAAGGTCAGATGTTATACTCCGACGCTGTAGAAATTCTTGAAATTTTGCCCACAGAAGCCAGCACGTTGGATCATAAAATTCCACTTCAATTCGATGTGTTTCGTCCCTAGAAGTCTCCGTAGCAGTTACCATAATTTTTGTTTGATTTTCGTTTCTCGGGCCTACGTATGCTAAAAAGCCAAGAACCAGTGTGCAGCGGTTTCATCCTTATTAGAAATCGTCAGCTGTGTGTACCTCATGAAAGTTCAGGAGATTTTGAATTCGTCCCCTTCCGGCTGGTAGTTAAACAATTAGCTCTCCGGCTACGCGCGGTTTACTACCGTTTTGTGCTTATCTGAATTCTCGGACAGTGGGCATCTCGCGACCAACCAAGTTTTCTCTGTAGTTTATCCGTCTACAAAGCGAAAACCCGTATTACTCTGAGTAGCTAGAAGTAGTGCAGGGACACAAATGTGTCGCATCTAATAAATAGATGGTTGTCGTGATTCGTCAGCAAGTTGACGTTGTGCGCATCGCGATGAGCTACACTTACTTGTTCGCCATTTAGTTGCGTCGGAAAGGAACTATATATTCCATCGAAATTTGAAAGATCCAGTGACGGAAAGTCCACATGTTTTGAGCGTTGGCATCAGAACAGCAAACACTTCTTAGATAGAAAAAAAATTTATTGTTCAGGTTTGCTGCATATATTCAACAGCTCAACATTTATTCATATATCAGGATGTTCGTTCACACAAAATGCTAGCAAAGGCACACATTAACATCATTACTTCCTCTGATCATGCAAGTAAACTGCGGTTATCGCCTAGCAAGGGATGTGTCTGATGTCAACAAATTTAGAGGGGGTAGTCTGAGAGAAGATTTATGATAACAAGTGTACTCTTCGACAACACACTCAATTCGACTCAACTGAATTCTTCTGCTGAATGTGCCGCACGAAAGCCTCCTCGTGTTTTAGTCGGCACGATATTTGAAATGTCTCAGTATATTTTCATAAAGGAAACTATTCATAAGACTGCTGAAAATTCGTAGAAAGCCAACGATCGGTTTTACAGTGTGGGGATCTATTGGCATAGGTGGGTATGACAAGCAAGTCCGGATGTTAGTCAACCATGTGTGTATAAATTATTGATTATTTAAGACTATCCAGGAGCTTGGTAATTAGAGAGGGCAGCGCTGAAGGTAAAAGTTATTTAGCTGAAGTCTAGAATATCGCCAGAACAAGTCGGAATTTCCGGGCATGGTAACTCAGCGAACGTTAAAGAAGTATTCTCTGAGTTTCCATCAACCTCATGTTCAGTCTGAACACTGAATTGTTCGATAGCAATTGAAAAATACTCATTTTAAATGGAATTGGCATTAACACTGCAAGTTAGTCTATATCTCCAAAGCCATCAAATTTGAATTCCATGGAAAAGGAAAACTACACCTGCAATTTGAGCCCCAAGACGAACGAAGCTGACAATGGGTCGTGGAGGTTGTTAGGAAACCCAATGAGCAGTGTATTCTGTTAAGGAAATATGCTGACGTATGTCGAGTAGTATGAAACATGAGATGTCTCTTGCAGCGCATTCAGTCGAAGTAGATCATTAACGATAGTTTTATTTGAGTTTCTCGTTAACGTCGGTGCTAGTTGCAAATGAGTGTTTGTTTTGGTGATGTTGTTTTGGTCTGTCTTTTGACTGACTTGACGAAACTACAGCAAACCCCCCACTGATGTGGTCCGGTGGAGTACACAGCCAAACAGCAGCGCGAATTCTCACACAACCACTCGACCAAACTGAATGCGCATACCACCGGTCGACCACTAAGTGTATTTTTAGACGAAACATGTCAGCAGTTATTAAAATACCTATGACTGCTTTCACAAAATTTCGAACTCACAAAGGCTAGCAACAGATGCATGGCACAGTAGGCTTATTACTACTGTTTAACTGCCATATTACCACTTGTTAAGTGTTATCAACATACGCCATAATGTCCTTAAAGTTGGAAGTGTCTGGCGAAATGTTGCATATGCATTTCACACAATCTGAGCTCTGAATTATTTCTAATAACGCTCAAGACATCCTAATCACCGGGATCAGTTAGAGTAAGCGTTGAGTCTCCTTAAATCGGCATTGACCCGAAATGTTCAAGGAAAAAATGAACCTAGGCTGTCCAAGCACATTACTGTACACGACAACGGGTAGGGGAGTTATGTTTCGTTTGCCAACTCACATGCCGCAAACAACACAACGAGGTGAATCCCAGCTGATTATCTCTGATGCACTACAAGTGAAAGTGCTGCGCGGAGACAACATAAATTTGAACGATATTTAATAAATCGAGGAATTTTTTGACACATCACCTGTACGGTACACGAAAATTCTTAGACAAACCTTTGCAGGTTTCGCCATTCATGGGGTTCATCAGGTAGACGTAGCCACTGAGTGTTTGACAATTTTATTTCCTACCTAAACACCGAATTTTACGTGCATGAAATTATGCGTTCATTTGCGTCTGAAGATGATGTGGGTGTTCAAGTGGGAAATAAAATTGAGGACCACGACCAGCTGAGGCGCGAAACGGATATTGGTTTGTAGAAGAATTTCCATCAACAGTCTAACTAGTTTCATGTCAAAACAACGAGTGCTGAAGAATTACTGGGATTTGAACGTATGAACGCCGGCCCGTCTCAACCGGTCGATTTCACCCACGGGTACTGCAAGTATGCTCAGAATGTTTCCATTTGTGATACCCTGAGTGCTCAAACTGAAAGGCCTCCGGTTCAGCCGATTCACGTCTAGGTACCTTAGTTTCTGGCCTCTGTTTCTTGATGTATATATATATATATATACGCTCCTGGACCTCTAGAATCATAATCCATTTCTGAAAAGTACCGGCAAACATCCACTCTGGTAATCATGCCCTGCCAAATAGTAAACATGTCTTGAAAAACAGTCGAGTTAAATTATCAAAATCCATGTCCAAAATTTTCATGACTTTCATCAAGATGACGATTACGTTTTCAGGAACGCTAAGCAAGTGCACACACCCGCCAGTCTTCCCTGCAGTTACTACAAGAACTCATGAGATCACGGAAGCTGTAAGGTGAGCATCTTAAGAGAAACCCCGAAGCTTTCGTCTTGCGTAAAAAAATTTCCAATTTGATTTCACAATTTTCTCAATTCGGCCCCGTTTTTACGCACAGTGTTTAAAATTTATCCCTCACTTGGGACTCTTATTTGTCCCTTCGGTAATTCCTGATGGATGTCAGATTTGTGTCATAACCCCTAAATGTTTCTTTGCCAACTCACATGCCGCAAACAACACAACGAGGTGAATGCCAGCTGATTATCTCTGATGCACTACAAGTGAAAGTGCTGCGCGGAGACAACATAAATTTGAACGATATTTAATAAATCGAGGAATTTTTTGACACATCACCTGTACGGTACACGAAAATTCTTAGACAAACCTTTGCAGGTTTCGCCATTCATGGGGTTCATCAGGTAGACGTAGCCACTGAGTGCTTGACAATTTTATTTCCTACCTAAACACCGAATTTTACGTGCATGAAATTATGCGTTCATTTGCGTCTGAAGATGATGTGGGTGTTCAAGTGGGAAATAAAATTGAGGACCACGACCAGCTGAGGCGCGAAACGGATATTGGTTTGTAGAAGAATTTCCATCAACAGTCTAACTAGTTTCATGTCAAAACAACGAGTGCTGAAGAATTACTGGGATTTGAACGTATGAACGCCGGCCCGTCTCAACCGGTCGATTTCACCCACGGGTACTGCAAGTATGCTCAGAATGTTTCCATTTGTGATACCCTGAGTGCTCAAACTGAAAGGCCTCCGGTTCAGCCGATTCACGTCTAGGTACCTTAGTTTCTGGCCTCTGTTTCTTGATGTATATATATATATATATACGCTCCTGGACCTCTAGAATCATAATCCATTTCTGAAAAGTACCGGCAAACATCCACTCTGGTAATCATGCCCTGCCAAATAGTAAACATGTCTTGAAAAACAGTCGAGTTAAATTATCAAAATCCATGTCCAAAATTTTCATGACTTTCATCAAGATGACGATTACGTTTTCAGGAACGCTAAGCAAGTGCACACACCCGCCAGTCTTCCCTGCAGTTACTACAAGAACTCATGAGATCACGGAAGCTGTAAGGTGAGCATCTTAAGAGAAACCCCGAAGCTTTCGTCTTGCGTAAAAAAATTTCCAATTTGATTTCACAATTTTCTCAATTCGGCCCCGTTTTTACGCACAGTGTTTAAAATTTATCCCTCACTTGGGACCCTTATTTGTCCCTTCGGTAATTCCTGCTGGCTGTCAGATTTGTGTCAATACCCCTAAACGTTTCAAATGTGAGAAACCGCTCCATTTTTGTGATGTTTTCGAGCCCAAATAAGAGATATTTGCTCTTCTAGGGCTTCTTGAAAATACGGTTTAGCGGTGGGATAATCGAGAGCTCACTGATCCTAGGTGAAAGTTTTCAAATGACAGACCCGCTTCTGGGACCCCCTAGTATGACGCGAATGTAACTTACGCGTCTCCTGCTGGGTAATGACAATTTCTTTACTATGACAGAAAACTGTACACACAGTATCCGAGCCAGCAAGATGAAAATTCACCATAGTCGTTCCATGTTATTCGATAGAAAAACAAGGGCACTAGCAACAATCCTTGTCATGTGGGTAAAAAGACAAGTAATAACGTCTCAAATTCGTGAAGTCGGTCATTTCATTTCTAAGTAGACGGCTCAGATGCTTTTGCTAAATTATGCCTGTGGAAGCGTGTGGATGAACTCCGACCAATGAAAAACTGCGCGTTAATTAGTCGAATGGGCGGAGCGACCATCTAGCTAGCAGTACTGGCAAACTGCAGTAAATCCCTTGGAGAAAGGACAATGCAGGGTAGGGAGCTGTCCCATCTCCTCAGGTGGCTTATCTTTGTAAGTACTTTTTACAACAGGCCGTGTATTATTTGCACCTTCTTAGGACTTTTCCAGACGGAGCTCCCTCTCCCATACAACAAGTGTCTTAAATGATTTTTAGCGGACGCTGTAGATTTGCTGGTTCGGACTTTTTTGTTATGATATTTAGTTTGACTTGGTGAAAACTAACAATGAAAACTGTTAGCGTAGGTGGTAGTCTAGAATGGTCATCTGACGGCCTCGGAGACGAAGACCCGCAGGTGTAAGCCATATTTTGTGTTCTTCTATCATTATTATTCGAGTTTAGACACTTGTCAGTTAGTGAGACTCAACCGATCCATGCAGAAGACTCAGTCGGCGCACATCAACATGACATGAATACACTATAAACTCGTGTTTGTTACCATGGTTGTGTTTGAAAAGGATGCAGGTGCAAAATGGACATTTCTTTAATACTGACTTAAGTGGCTTGATCAGCCATGGATTTTAGTTACGGAAATACTTTCTCCTCCAAGCCAAATGGGAGGAACCGAAGCACCTATGTCACCAGCTGTACATCGGTGACATCTTTATGTTTGCCTCAGATTGTTCCGAAACTCGAAAACAGTCGTGAGGAAATTCTTTATTCCTTTTCGTTTGACTCTCAAACCGAAAATGACAATATTTTTCGCCTCCTGAACTTTGAAATAATCAGAATATTCAGTAGTTCCATTTAGAGACCTGCTTGTAAAAAGTCTGACCAGATGAGGTCTTGCATGAACTCTCAAATTTCTGAATCATGGAAGTAGCAACGGAACGTGCTTCACAAATTACCGAACCGACCGAGGCAAATGTTCTCTGTAACCCAGCTGAATCTCTCGTTTGTATTATTTTCAGACAACTGAATGTGCTATACCAGGCCGCCTCATGTTTCAGTCGCTACGATATATTCGAGATATCGCGATACATATATATTTTTGCAATGCACTACACATAAGGTTGCTGAAACTTCGTCGACAAACCAGGACCGGTTTCGCCCTTCTTGATGTTCATCTGGTAGGTGCATTCCCCGAGTTTTCTTCAACTTTATGTTCTACTTGAAACCACGAAATTAGCGAAATACACTCATTTGCAAACTAATTTGGTTTGGTGCAGCACATTCAGTTGCCTGAAAACATCACAAACGAGAGATTCAGCTGGGTTCCCGGTGAGTCTCTCGAAAAACCAAATTAGTTGGAAATATGTGTATATTCGGTAATTCCGTACGATTTGGTTTTAAGTAGAACATACGGTTGACGGAAACCGGGGGACTGCGCCTACCTGATGAGCCCCAATACGGGCGAAACCGGTCGTGAGCTGTCAACGGATTTTCACCAACCCTATGATTAGTACATTACAAAGATTTACAAAGCTTGGTTTTCTTTTGCGCATGACCATTAGACTCAACAACATGGTCAACTCTAGATACCGTCACACAGTTAACATTTGTCAGGTGATCAAGTCAAGCAAATTTTTCTTGTCACTTACAGAGCTCTTGACAATCTGTCAGTATCGATGAACGGTGCTACCTGACTGTACCCGAATTGGTTGCGATACGCTTGACATCCAGTACTCTGTTACCAAAAACTACTGGTAGAAACTCATACTGGCTACTTTGTGTGAAGTGCACCCTCCGATCCAATTGCTCAACGTTCCACTAGGCTAGTTGGACTTCAGCCCACTAACAACCACTACCAAACTACTAAGTTAGCCGTCAATTACTGCGTTAGTTTTCTGCAACTGGTTCGGCCGTCGAGTAGATGCGGAAAGGATGGCGAGATTCCGAAAGCACTCAGCAATCTATGTCTGTCGCGGGCAGCGAAGAACCTGTGAAGTATTAATGCGTTTATTTTCAGACTATACTAAACCACATAACGTCAGATTGCGTTGAACGCAGATGATTGTAGCATAACCTTCTAGATGATTCGCTTGACGTGAATTCTTATCAACCCCACAGTCAAAGCACTTAGTTGTTACACGGTTAACCATTTCATACTAATGACAAGTGAGTTTACATTGGCAGCGTAGGATTTTCCATGAATGTGGTCGAAGATCAGTGAGTATCGACTAGTCGAATTTGCATGTGGTCTTTGTAAGTCACGAACGAGTTGAAAAGAAACATCACATTATGTAGAAAAATATCACTTTTCTTGTACAAAACACTATGCCCGATCATATTGTGTCCAAACCCACGAAACACCTTTGGTGTTGATACGACGAGGGCTTATCAACAGATAGTGATTTCAACCTGAAGCTGCAGAACTTACTACACCATCAATACCAATTAACAGCCTGGAGAATAGTTCGTTTTGCGTATTTAGCCATAAAATACACCGAATATATTCAAAAACTACTTCACTTCGAACAGAGTAGTAAATATTCTGGCGGTTACTATACATCGCTACCAACTATTCAAGCAGAATTTTTTTTAATCTCTCGTAGATATTTTGATGCACGGATAGACCACGGGAATTTCCAAATACGGACTTGAATTTCCGCCCTGCTACCGTTATCAGTAATGTCTCTAATTCAGATGTACCTGAAAAACTTGACACGTGAACGTGCAATGCAAACTCCGTTCCACTAACCGGAAACAGTCATGCGAGCAAAACCAACAGCCGTAGTATCCGTTGTGCTAGTTCAATGGAGTATTAATGCATTTAAACTGTATTTAATGAACAGGTAGCCTCTACGACCATTTAATCGTTCATGTCACACTACGGTGAAGATGAAAACAACAATTTGCACAACAAATAAGCACATCATTTGGATAGAAGATGCGTGCACATTTAGAATTGTCCGCTTTACAACACGGTAGTTTTTAGCATCCTTGGGTTTCATAACTTCAAGAAGAACGGACTCCATACGTAATTTCCACCTCACTCAAAATTCACTGGTATCCAAATGACAAGCAAACCCGATCAGTCTGGGACGTTTGTTCAGAGTCAATAACGGTGGTTTCCTCGGTGTAACGGTGACGTTAATTGAGCTTTGTGCTTATCGATTATCCTGTACATAGGACTGCCAAAGCACACCCTTGAAAAACAATTGGCACCTCTGTCGGACGGTCGGTGGGTGACGTTCGGCTTACCAAGAGAAGTCGGTTACATCAACCATAGACCTGCATCTTGATCGCGGTAAATTTGAATTTTTAATTTGTCTGCCCTATAAGAGCTTTACAAGGTGGCAAGGTAACATATGTTCAGCTAGCTCGTGTTGCGTGTATAGTAAAGAATCGCGTGTAATCACATGGTCACAGGGTCTCTGTTAAATCGTTCCCCTCCCCCAGTCTCATTGCACATGATGCTCTAACCGGTGATTTGCATTGCACTGACGATGTGAAGTGAATTAGCTCATTTACGGCGCTCAGCTAACCCAAGTAATGTGAAGGTTAGGCTCAACAGCGAGGTTGGAAATCATCAATTAAGAGCCACAGGGACTTTTCAAATGGTTATTGATTTTGTGCTCATTCTGTAAGAAAATCCGAGGTGCCTCCTCACTTACACTCACTTTGAACTTTTTTATTTCATCATAAAACTCCATTTTGAAACACAAACTGTTTTTTCTGATGCTTTCTTGCGAAATAAGCTCGAATGGAGTGGAAGTGGCGATCGCATTTGGCCCATGGTGATAAAATGGCATGATTTGTTACTTTGAACTGTTCCAGCTATGATTACTCATTAACTGCTGAGAATAAAGCATTTCCCTTTTTTGATGTAGAACCGGCTGCAAGAGTACCGGATTCCGGAAGAGTTTACAAAGTTGCCGAATACCAGATCTCGTGCACAATAACGCCAAAATGCTTATGGGTCATCGTAACCACTATAGACCTGTTTCTTACGAAGCGCTTCAAAGAAACGTTTGTATTCATCTAATTGCTTTCTTCTCTGGTAATCCGCTTCTCGCTAAGATTACAGGTTCAAGTGCTCATGTATTCTCCTTGTATACCAGTGATATAAACATGGTACTGTTGGTTCAATGATCGCAAATAGGGATGAAAAATGCGCCTCGTTCGTAGCGTTCGTTGTTCAACGTTGTTCGTCGGAACAAATTAATTGCTTGCCAATGATCACGCCACCTCAAAAAGAAGCCTGAAAATTACCGAACCATGTTTTGCCTCATCAAACGTCATCACCAAACGACCACTTGATGAATTTGTGACAAACAAGTGCACTGCTGTGTGAGTGAAAACGCCAGTTAGCATAAGGAGAACAGTTACATCCCGTAGTATGCTGAGTGGTGTCAGACGTGATAATCATCTTCATCACACCGGGAGCAGGCTGTTGCCAGTGTGGAATGAAGCACAACTATGAAGGCCAACATTTGACTGTTGTATGACTGACGTGTTTCAGGAACCCGTAATCTGAGGTGGTTTGGGCATAAGCCTCCACTATGTTATCGCACGCGATTTCAGACTGAATTGTCGCAGGTCGGAACACAGGGAGGAGACAACCTGCAAACTTATTTTATTTAGACATTCGCAATTCATTCTTATTATTCATTATTATTTATTCTTCTTACTCATAATTCATTAAACCATGCTTTTACTAGACAGTTACCGGGAACTTTTGACGGCAAATAATCACCGATGAAGAAAAACTAAAGTAACATTTTGCTTATAAAAATATGAAGTTAGTTTGGTAGTTTTGAAAATAAACGTTATTTTTAACTGTTAATCTGTTGAAGAAAACGTTCAATCTCTTGAAATTCTATCCTGAGGAAAGCGGCTCTAAACGGTTAAAAGTATGATGACGGCGGCATCCAATTTATTACTCAGTGTTACTGGAATATTCCATAAATGAACTTACTTTAGGCAGTGAAACTGCAAACTATACACTTAACCACAAGTTGGTCCTAATAATCAGTCTGATAGGATTATTCATAGAACATGTCAAAAAGAATAAATATTTTAGAAACGAAAAGGATCTGCGCTCATGCTAAGGTTCAAAAGGGTTAATGGACATGTTCGAGCAACAAACTGTGTGTAATGACCAAAAGCTCTTCCTGGTTGATCGAGCCAATGACCGTGTTGAGTTAATTAAAGAATTAACTCAAGGAAAAAAGTTTAGCCAAGCGGGACCATACAGAGTTGCATAACAACCGGGATTGAAACGGTAGATGGGATATGATGGACGTACTTTGCTGATTATATATATATATATATATATATATATATATATATACTCTTTTGGATGGACTGAACTAATAAAGAGTTTGATAGCAA
Organism: Opisthorchis viverrini; assembly: GCF_000715545.1. Classification (NCBI taxonomy): domain Eukaryota; kingdom Metazoa; phylum Platyhelminthes; class Trematoda; order Opisthorchiida; family Opisthorchiidae; genus Opisthorchis; species Opisthorchis viverrini. The sequence continues at coordinate 222,147 of NW_008751900.1, read as the reverse complement.
TGTTTTAAGAAGCACAAACACTGACAAAGCTGAATACGGTCTGGTGCGAAAGTAGTTCTCTCTGTCAGGCCACACGAGAAGACTGATTGGAATTCGCTGCCACTCTCCAGGACAGCCTATGTAGGGTTTGATGAAGAGCACAGTTCTGGCCGTTGGTTGACTCAAGTTTCATCGCATCCGGATGAGTTTGAAATATTTAAGTTCCATCTGAGGTCGTGAGGCTCGAAGCTCGCTACATACGCCGTACAATTACAACAGGGATATGAAGATTTAAGACGTCACGAAGGACAGGTGGGAAATTAAGGAAGGGGCTCGACCTCCCTGTTGCAGTCTTGACCATGTGTAACAGCCCACCGTCCGCACCCCAATCGGTTCGGGTTTATGTCTCACATTCAGGTAGGCCGGTGTGTAAGTTGGTGATGCACAAGGTCCTAGTAAGGCGTATTTATTGGAATGTTGAGGAAACCCAGGGCTGAAATAGGAGAGTGAACGAACTCTGAATCACGCAGGGTTAAGATGTACATTTCCTCGACGTTTCACACGCTTTTATAGGTACCCTAAGGAGTCCTAGGTTCTCTCATGACCTAAACTAAAGACTATATTGTGTCAAGCTCATCTGAAGTCTACCTCAGCACCTGGGCTTTGGATACCTCCCGAATTTGAATCCTGTTTTTAACTGACTGTAAGCAACTCGTTCCGGGATACCAGATTTGGTCACTAGTCTAGGTGACATGAAAAACGGTTGTTGCTGTTTTCCCATCACACTAAGTTTGATTCGGATAGCGTTTGCTTTTCAAAAAATCCGCCGTTAATCATATTCTTGTCAACCGAGGGAGTAAGAACTAAGGTTCCCACTCTACTTTGAAAAGCTTTGATAGGATTGACGATTTCCCCGAACAGGAAAGCTTCATAGGATGGGTTCAAGTTATTGGTGAGTTCCAAGTAAAATCTGTATGGTGGTCTAATTCGTTAAGCGCATTTCACTCAAATTTGTCTTACGGCAAACCTAACGTTAATTGCACTTACGCCGCTTCGAACTCTTCACTGTTATCTGAATAAATCCAGCAGTCAGACCGAGTAGTTTAGGAACGATAATCGTGGCAACTGTGCAAAAGACAAAAATTTTGCAACGACTACCCGTCTTCTGTCGCATTTCTTTGACTTTTCGTACAGTAAATATGGCCACTTCCTTGAAATCCCGGACGTAGCATAGCAAGTGGATATGTTAATCCTGCAGTGAGGGGATTCTTAATTTGGACTGCTCAGTGAGTGAGCTTTGGCGACCAGCTCCTTATCCAGTTTCTAGCTAGTTTGTGGTTGTTTGAAGTGCCGCTATCTTATATGGGTCAGCTATGAATCTCAAGATATGAACCGATGCATCAGTTTGAAGCGGTCCTTTGCCCCGACAACTCAGATACAATCAGTTAGTTTCTACGACCTTTTAAGCGTCTTATTGAGGCGGCAAAGAACTCAAAGATTGTTGTCACAGCGAGAGACATAAATTCGTAATTAGGACTAAACCTATCGCTGCTGAAGGGTCAACTGATCGGTCGTCTGAGAATGGAATCGAGATACGTGGACAACGGCACTTTCTGCAGTTGTGCGCTGTGTAGTTTTGACTTCCGAAACGCCGAAGTCCTTGGCCACATGGTGCCTCACGCATCCTAGCCAACCTCCAACAAGGATAGACCTTATCGCCATCAACTGTAGGTGGCATGGGTCAGTTAATGGCTCTAGCTCGTTCTAAGACACCTATGTGGATTCGGATCACTCGATTGTTCATTGCTGCCTCTCGGTGAGTCTTTCAGTGACACATGGGATGCACACAACTCGACTGGCCATTGAGAAGATCTGAGATCGTAGTGTGAACCAGGCCTATCAAAACCATCTACTGAAGTCTATTTCGAACAGTATATCTTCTGAAACTTTTGATTCTCACTAGAAGGTTGTACGCGCAGCCATGCAAAAGACCCACTGCACCGTTTGTGGAAAGGAACTGCGCGATGGACTAGATGAAAGCACACTGAACTTGTTCGAAGCTCGAAAACTCGTTCTTCCAGACTGACGAACTGTTAGAGTTCAGCGGTAAAAGGGCAAATGTGGTGATTGAGAAGCTTGGGTTTCTAAAAACTGATGGGATTAAGGAGGCTAGAAATACTGGGAACCTGCGTAAACTGTTCCAACGGATACACGCTACAGGCCCACAGAAGTCTCCAGTGAGCGAAACAGTCACTGATGGCCCGTTGAACAGTTTCAAAAACAGCTCAACTGGCCACCCGCAGTTACTGAACGGGATTCCTGACCAACGATTCAATTCTATAGGAACACCGGGTGTCTCAGAGCGTAATTGAATACCTTTTTCACTCTTGTGTCAGCAAAATGCAGATGCTGACGAACTTCCATTCGTTTTGTCGAAAGGTAGAGGTGAAAGCATCAATCGGTGCTTGTCTGAAGTATTTGTCTCTGTCTGATCGAAAAAACCGTTTCAACTAACTGAGATTGGTCGAGGGTGGTGCCCGTTCCCAAAAGGATCCTAGGAGCTAGTGTAGCAATCAGAGATGAATTAGCTCAACCCCGGCTGTGATTACACCCTTTGTGTCGTTTATTCTATGTCGTCTTACGAAGGCGCTTGAAGATCGGATCCGGTAAAAACCAACAGTATTCCGGCTAGGAAGTGGCTTCATGAACCTCATCTTCACACTCCTTCAAGTTTTGGAGCAATGACGTGCGTATGGTCACCCTACAGTCTTGTTTTTTTCCTGACTTCAGGAGTGTGTCCGATTCTTTCGACCGTCCAGTTCTCAAAAAGTTGCGCTGCAGGGTATGACTCAGAAGTTCATGAATCTCATGCGATGTTCGTATTCACATACTTATGGAATTGGAGAACTCCCACAACATTGGTGTCTTACTAGGCTGCCCAAACTCTATCTTGTTCACTTTCGTTATTGACAAAATAGTGAAGCTAATACAGTCAGGTCTTCAAAAACCCGTTTTTCAGGTCACTCCTTGCGATAGCCCTGTCTATTTGCGATTTACAGATGGCTGTTCAGGTCTCCAACGCATAGGTTCGACAATCCCAAATACGGAATTGGGCTCAAATTTCTACGGATATAGAAAACCTCAACTGTGCACGTCCGTAGGGTCAATAAATGCACAAGCCTGTCGCTGACTATCGTGGTGTATCGTCAAAGTCCGCGCATCAAACGGTAGTGTAGGCTGCAGTCGTCCCTTCCGATGACAGTCTCGTGATTCGCATTGGCCGTTTGATCACACGAACCTCAAGAGAAAACAAGTCAAGGCACGTTCAGCAAACGGGGCCAGAACGCGCACATTCACACACAATCACATGCCGGACGGGGCGGCCTTTGTGGCAAGGTGAGTAGCAGGTACAGATGAGCAAACCGAGTGGAGCTTAAAAGTACATAGATAAGCACATGAATGAGGAAAAATCATGAGGTTAAGTTATACTCAATAATGGCAAGAAGTAGGCGGCCCAAGCATTGTTAGAAAAGCCAATTAGTCATCCAATACTTCGGCACGTGTCCACAAAGTGCAGTCATACTGCAGAATGTAGTATTTGAATGAGTCTTTACGAACACTGAAAGTCGTGGAACGCCACGCTTACCCCGGGTGTTGCGTTAGTTCTGACGGCAGTGTGACAGATGAAGTCAACACACGAGTCTCACGGGTCAGACCACAGTACAGACCGATTGTTTTACTGCTGTGAGGTTTGGTCACTTCGGGCGCATTATACGACACATCATCGGGTCTGTGACCACCGGTGTCTCAGAAATTTAGCTGAAATCGTCCGGAATCGATGGATTCGGAATGATTTGACCAGGAGACGGGTTTTGGTGAATCGGACAGCGCTTCACTCAAAGGCTGCACCTTGTGCCCTTTTCCGTATCAAATTCGAAGCATTCGAAACATAGTGGTGAACAGAAATTAACAAGGCAGTTAAAAATGATAGATGTTATGAAAAGTTTGGAAACGGTTGGTGCTGTTCGACTTGGGGTTTAGGTTACACTGCCTGCGCTTGGCTGAAGACTCCGAACGACATGGCGTCACACAGATATCAGTGGCTTTCATGCTGTGATGTTCCATCCATAGTATCCGATTGATTGTTAGAGGCCTGAGCAACTTGATTGTTTATATTAGGCTAACCCTTTGTCCCTACCCCGCCTGTCCCATTTTTATCACCGTTCTCCTATGACGCTTCATGCAGATAAATTTACAGGCATACAGGGGTTGCACCGGTGTTTTCAACTGGTATTACTGTCAACGACAATAATCAGGATTTTTTGACTGAACAACGCCATCCGCACAGTGCAGACGTGATTTCGACACAAAGAATCGCGATCTCATGGAAGGTACACCCCATGATTACATCAGTGGGAAAATTGAACAAAAAAAGGAGAAGGGCTATCCCTGGTTGACTCTTTAGTCCAAGTCATGGGGATGACCTTGGAAAGCTCAATACAATCACTACATCTACATTAAATATGAGTCTAAATGATATTATTATTGTAACCTTTGGGAGGATTCCTCGTTGTTCAAGTGTATCTAAATTAGCCAACTATTCCACTGAGCCGAAGGCGCCTTTGAAGTCAAGGAAAACCGTCGGCAAAATGTGTGACCCTACTCAATCACTTGCATCTCTACCTGGTTGCCTGGTGCTCCTGGACGCTCATCCTGTGTGACGAGTTCAGCAGCAGTATTATTAAGGCCAGTCGCCCTACCACAACTGGCGCAGTTATTTTGCCTGTCCTTTTTCAAAAAGCCGCAACTATCGATCGGCCCCAGGACGTTGGGATAGGTTGTTGTTCCCAAATTATTTTAAACAACCTGATCAAGACAAAACACAGATACTTACTAGCACCCATGAATAACAGAGAAGGGGACACATCTAGTCCCGCTGGCCGATGGCTACCCAGGACAGAACTGCATAGAATTACTTCAGAAACTGAGAATGGTTTTAAACTCACATTTTATGGCTTAAGCTTAGGGACGAAGAGCCGACTAAAGTGTTGTCCGAAATTTTCAACTTAACGGTCAAAACTGGTGTCATTGTCGTACATGAAACTCGAAATATTATCCTTGATTACCTCAACAACAATCAGTTCTCGCTTGTGTATCAAGAGAAAACGTTATCGGACATTCCCATTTCCTGAACCCTCTGATCCCACCAGATTTTTATGTCCACATGTCTTGGGTTGTATTTGTTGGTTCGAGGACTGTTTTGATGGACTCCAAACCAGTCGAGCCACTTAATCACTCCCCTCAATCACTCCTTAATCACTCCCTCAAACTCTGCTGCCATCTTGCTTTAGTACAAATGCACCACGGTAGCTTCCTGAATGCTTTCATATCCATTCCCAGTAGATTCGAAGTTTGATTGGGAATTCGTTGTTAACCAGCATCCGAATTCTTCTAGATGGTTCAGTTTTCTTTCATACAACCTGAATATGTTTCATGTTGATCCACGTGACAGTTCTCCAAGCTTGACACTAACTTTGGGAAGTACGAGAGAGTTATGCGTATTGCACTGGCCGGGCCATCACCTCTGCGGCCAGTAGATTACCGATATCTCCTCACCGTACAAGGTGTAGCCTATCAAACGTTCAAAACACTGAACAGTGTGTTTGTTACTACAAAAGTCAATCTTGCACACGTCCTCCCACCTTTGTCATCGTCTCCGTCATTTCCGATTCCAAATCTCTGGGTCATTGCTAAGCCTAGCGTTCAGGACATCTAACAAGAAAACAGGGTAATTTAATGTCACGGATCTGATCAGGTTCGACGGTTGATTGCAGACTTTGTTCTTCTCGTCCAGTCGTGAAGTTAGGGGGTATACGGGCCAATAAAAAGGCGGAACTTGCCCTCGAATTCCATAGTTAGATAGTTATCAACCTCAGATTAATGCTGTCTGATTCGTGTGGCCTTAACCCGAATAGAAATTGACGTCAGGACCGGTCTTCCTTAATCTACCGGCCAGGTTTCACTGACGATGAGGTGCATTCAGTAATTTTTAGTTCTTTCGCACAAACAATAGTTATCATTTCAAGTGTGTCCTCTTCTTCCTTGTGCAGAAGGATCCATCGTTTTGTGCTTTAAGACACCAAAAAACGCTTTCTTCCTTTGAGATGCTCCTTATTTGTTTGTTATAATCACCGTTGGCATATTTGTGTCAATCGTCCTTCTCTTTATTGTACATAGTCTTTTGTTCACATACGTACGCATACCCCTATGCTTCCACACACTTTATTCAAGTACATCCGCACATGTGCATGCACTGGTTTGTTCAGTCCGTCAGTTCACGAGGTTTAAATTATTACCCACATTTGAAAGACGTTATTAATCCATCTACTGACTGTGTATCATATATCTGACCCTTCCGAAATTGGTGTGTCACGCATGCATTTTATTTCGCACTATATACTGGACACGGGCTTCTGTCGTCTGTTATCAGATTATGAGTCCAACTATTCTTTGCTATATTTCAAAACTTGTTTAACTTGGAACTCAGGACTGAAGTGATGATCTCAGGTTTTCTACAGAGCTTTAGAGACTTAGTTCGGTTCTCCATCCCGAGATTTTGACCTCACAGCTTGGCCTAAGAAGCAATGGAGGCATGGCGTATTCGTGCAAAGAATTATGCGTGGAAGTCTAACTCCAAATGTTACTACAGTCATCAAGTGCTTTTTGAGCATCACCGTATTGTTTATGTCAAACAATTTCGCATCCTTAAAGTACCTTCGGCTACTATTGTCAGACTCTGGAGCCGACCTGTTCTGAGCCATCCTTTTTGACGGAGTATATCATCGCTGATTCCGTCAATTTGGATAAGCTAGTTTCCCGAGGGAAATATCTAAGACCGTCGTCCCACCGGATAGCACAACTTTGCCACAAAATCATTAGGAAAAACCATTCCCCGTCGTACAGAGATTAGTAGATCGTGAGGACTGTTCCTCGGTCGTCCCAATGTTAAGATTCAAACCTAAAGAACTCAGCTCCAGCTAGCTTAGTTCGCAGGAGAAACGAAACACTGAAACCATATCACCACAATACGGTGGTGGCTCCAGACACATATCCACATTACAAGACCAGGCTACTGTTTTGGAAAATGACTCAGAATATGTTGGAGTCAAAGCTAGTGTGAAAAATGACCATACGTTCGTTTATAGTTTTAGTAGTGTTAGCGCCCAGGTGAAGAAAGAAGAAGTTAACTTTGGCGAAAAAGCGTTGTAACCAAAACTGGCTGCACTGACCAATTGCAGATTAGCTTTTCTTATTTACCAATTTGCCGGCAGACTCATCGTCCAGAAACTGAGAGCTTCAAGTTGGTGACCAAGCAGGTCTTTCTGATCAGCGCCAGTAGGAACGAAATCCCTGTCGTGACGGAACTTCTCGGAAAACACTGACCGGAATTCGCCAGGAAAGATAAATCAGCCAGAAATTTGTAGATGGCGTTGAAACATCACCAAAGTTTATGGGGTCCGAACCCATTTTTATGTTTCTACTAGGGATTCATTGTCTGTAAAAATCCACACACCTCAGTACTTTGGCGCGTCTTCGATTTCGCATCATAGCGATTAGATTTTTCAGACGAAAATCAAACGCAGACATTCTGCGGGAAAAGACTGCTTCCTATTTGGCGCCAGTGACACTATTGTGCACGAAGGGTTCCCAAAGTTAGATAAACAATTGCATCTAGTTTGAAAGACCGCTGGAAAGACAAAGATAGTAGTCACATCAGATAATAAACAGCTTTTGGAGGGGATTTGGCCAGCAGAAGCAGTAAAACAAGTTTCTAAGCGGTCAGACGTGAAAATTCCTGAATGACTGCATGGTACTAACACGGGACATCAGTAAAGAATGGGCATACTCACTATAAACAGGTAGCTGTTAATCTGTTCACCGAACTCGGTAAGCAACTCGCACAGGTATTCATTCTCTAAACAATCGTTTAACCAGTTCCAAACCGCCATGTTTTAAAACATTATTGTCTCTAACATTCATATTAGGCCGCACATTAGGAAGCTGATAACAAAAACTTCCCCCCAACTATTTGTGTCCTTACTCAATCCAAAATAATTTTGAGGGAGTAGAGGATAATGCTTCTACTTACACAGCCGACGATTCTAACAAATAAAGAGCTTATTTTACTTTCCTGAGTGGGTGGTTTTATTTGGAAATAAGGAAATCATTATCATCTACAATACAGTGAACCCAGTGCATCCCGCCTTTCTGGAAATAGAGAAATATTTTGGGCCTAAAATCTGATGAAGTCACAGGTTATTTCTCAAAAGGCCTGACTCGTAGGCCAGTTCGCACCGTTCCACATTCGTGCAGACTAGCTTGAACTTAGAGCCTCTTCTTGAGACTTTTTGAAGGAAGACATCTATTGTTGTTTCGCTCTCTACTTGTCAAAATTCGCATAACGGCGAAGACGTCCAAAAGCCGTTTTGTTTCACGATAGATCAACTACAAAAATTTGATCCAACAAGCTGCAGGGCCACGTGAGATAGAATGTCCGTATGACATATGGTAGTGCTCTGCTGATCAAACTTCAGCAAAGGGTGTGTGCAAGCACACACCACTTGCTACAATGACCTTGGTCACTAGTTGAGAAGACAGCAACGGGATGTAAGACATCTGGTTGGATAAGATTGGACTGTTTGAATCTTTATATTCTGAAGGCACAGGCAGTTTGAGGTCGTGGCGCAATGTGGAAAACGGTGTTGAATAACTCTGAGCCAATATCAGATGGGCTACCCCATGTCCAAGACTTTGAGAAGTTCAGCGATGGAGAGGTGAGTTTTTCCATAGCAGAACTTCCACAATAGGGTAGTATCGGCTGTTGCACTTCCAAATCTCCGTGTAGGTAACTCTGTCCAATTCGTTGTTAGTGTTTTTTGGATGAATCGCACATGCTGCACGGTTTTTGTCTGGTGACCAATCAGTCGTTTTGTGTTGAATCCAAGTATCGGCAAATAAGAGTGACACTGAACCACGGTATGATAACGTGTGCCAAGAACGTACAACTTTACGATCGGTAAAACTACATCCGATATGGAGTTCCGGAAGATGCAGGGCAGAAAGCTCAAAATTAGTATTCTTTATTCAGTTATTCAGTTTTACACAGTTTATGACAGTGGCTGCTCGTATTTTTTTTATAATTACTTTTAATTTCGGGAACCACTGTTATGTAGTTAAGATAGTGAAACTAGTTACCTTGAAGTACCTTGAACTGAGCAGTAAGTAGTTGAATCTTTTGAAGGTTAGGTAATTCACATTGGCTGGTTTAGAATGGGGAACGAACACACTTTAGGGGGCGTTTTATTGCTCGGCATTTCGGTCACCTCAGACAGTACTTACCAGAAGCGGAACACGCAAACATGGAGACCAATTGGGTGTCAACAACAAAACGTTCGGTATTATGCACGCCACTCTGACTACACAATTTCAAGTTCGGACGTGTTAGCTGTACTGTAGCTGAGGAAGCTGAATTAGCATATCCCCGCACTGTGCTATTCACCAGACCTGCCCACAAGACCGATAGTCGGTGACGAATAGGTCGGCGAACAAAAGACTTTATTAATTCCATATCAGGGGCACCTACTCCCTCCCATGTCCACCCAGTGGAGCCTTTTGGGGAAAAACTGAAATCACCAGTCTGCGCGTCCAAGCGCATCCATCTAGGCTGTAAGCTTACGTTCGTTGCTACATCAAGCTAAGTAGATCAGTCGTTTGGAAAGAAGCGAAAAATCGATCCGTTTTAAGATACAGTTTTTGTGAAACACTCTCGCCGTTTACCGCTGCCTACATCCATTGATCCAAGCCGTATGATTTTCACTCACAAAGCATTAACTTGAAAACAGATACTTCGTTATCAATAGCGTTCACGTAAGGTGTTCATTTTCTCCCGATTTCCTCGGGCTCAAAACATTTATCTTTCCACTAAGCTAAAGAGTTTATCTTAAGCTGAACAACCCTTTTCTAAATTTCGTCACCCTTGAGGCTATTATCTATACGTTAGTGATTTTCAGGTATGCTACCAAAAACACCAGAGAAACTACATCAAAGCCATCAATGTACGGTTATTATTTTGTGGATGTATTAGCGCTTAATGTCATCTGCTCGGCTAACACAGCATATGTTGTTGAACAGAGCTCACTGAAACGGAATGATTCTTTAGCCTAATTTATTTCGATCCGTAGTTAACATCATCTACATAGCTGACGTTTGCTTGAGCGTGCTCTTTCGCGGCACGCTATTTCTAAGAGGTAGCTGGTGATAGAAAATTGGGACTGGAAGAGGCCTTTGGAAACCAGTTCCCCTTGGTCTATCTGATCACAAAAACCAGAAGTCAAGAGTTGGGAGATGTTGACATTCCTATTTGTTTTTTTCAGTCTCAGACAATTCCATGTAGTAGACCTATCAACAGCGAGTTTAAAGCATCCAAAGAGCCCTACTATGAGGTAGGGAATGGTTTGAGTTCGAATCCAAGGTAGTTCAACAGCTTGGACCACTGGATTTTGTGCACAAAACGTGCTCTTAGCAATGTTAGTTCAGATAATGCTGACAGTTTCGGTTTTCGACTGCGTGACATAGCGGTGAAAGTGAGAAGAGGGTCAACCACGTGGCCTATCTCAGAGATGTGTTCTGCAATGGATGACCTCGATTTCGATGTGGCCATCGTTGTACTACAAGCACCGTAACAACTGATATATAATACGTAGCGAGATCTGTTGAAACAGACGCCGACCAGTTCAACCGATACACGTGTCATCTCAACTGTAAGTGAATTTATGACATGATCATTTTGAAGCACAACCGTCCCTCAATTTTGCTGCTTTGTAAGTGAGCCGCACGGTGAACTTGGGTTTATGCTTAAAGTTGTATGAGATATGAACAGTCTTACATCGTAGAAAGCAGTGATGGTTTGGTTGGAAGGTTTGGTTGTACGTGCAAGGTATTGAATTTTTCCTAATAGCTTTCCACTACAGTAATTCGTTCTAACATATCTCCATTCAGTGGGCACGTTAGTTGTTCAGATCAGTACAACCCTGTGAAACGTGATTGGACTCATCCTCACTTGTATGCCTTCTGGGAAAATACAAGTGAAATGAGGATGTTGGATTACTGTTTGACTCATTCTCTTCGCGTAAAGGCTGATCAGGACGGTCACGATTAAAAATCATAGCTACGCCGTCCACTCGCCTATGAGCATATTCTTCAATTCCAAAAGTATAGTTTTACATGCACAACAAAATTTCCTCAAGCGGCACGGTGGAAATATGCAGTAGAATCTTCTTTGTAGTAATATGTTCAGATAACTAGTCAAATAATTCGCACAGTGGGAGGTTGTTCAGCATGCGATGCCAGTCGAGGTAATACTTCAAGCAATGTAGGACCAAAAGTCTTTGGACCGGGACCAGAATATTTACCTCCCACTCGATGAGTTTAGGATCTGCACAGTATTGAACGTTCACAACCCTGCTCAGGCTCCCACCAGTCACCCAGCAGAAACCCGGAACCACTGACTCTCCTTGAAATGATGTTGACAAGATCTCGGTAGCTGAAACTGTATTCACAAAAACGATTGATTCATGCAAATGGACCGCCTTGTAATCGTACCCACCCTGTTCTTCAGATTACTACTCTCTTTCGATGTACTTTGTTGGTTGTTCCCACACCTATTACCTAATGATTTCTAATGCTATATGCCTACGACTAAAGAAGGCACGTAAAATGATTAAGAAAAAATGCAACTTATATCTTCTGGCTGTTATGATGAGACGGTAGAGATCTTTTATCATCTAAAGGTTTACTTCGAACGGATTTCGTGTCAGTTCCTGTAGGTTCGGTCATAAATCTAGACCAAGCAAAAACGGTCCATTGGATAAGTGGTTTGCAGATGAGTCCGTTTAAAATAGCTTTTTACAAAGTTTCAAATGATAGTGCATGACTACCGACCACGAGAGATACAGAGCTACAGCTCCTAATTATTCTGTTCACACCTGTGAACGTTTTTTTCGAATGGTAACTGGGGTGCAAGCTACATGTGATGCCTTGCTGTACGTCCAGTGAAAAATCGGTAACCGTTCAAAATATTAAGTTCGTACCACTAAGCTTTTCCTCAGCCTGTAGTTTGTGAGTTACGCAGATGTTCGTCTTGAAGAATGCTACCTGCGGTTTGAGAAGCGCCTTCAGTGGGGGATGTAGCTCTCTCTGTACCAGAACACGAATGACAAGTCTGTTGACATTTATTGTACACCACAAGTGTGATAAAGCGGCTTATGGAGTGAACTGACAAAGTTCAAGGTCGAGGAGAAATTGCTTTTCAAAAGCCCCTTTTACTACCTGCGTTCATAAGCCATATATATGGAGACGGAGAATGCTAAACCGTTCGATAATGGAAAATAAAATGATGATCACTATTGGAATATGCTGAGTGGTCTGGCTGAACGATGCAAGCTTGACGGCATGTGCAGTTGTTTAGGGTAAACATGAAGAGTTTGGTAAGCTGTCACGACAGACTGCTGCCACGAGTACGTTGTATCGAAGTTGTATACAGTGAAAATAATTACGAGGAGGGCAAATGCCAGCCTGGAACCTTTAACAGTAATTGCGTGGCCCTGGTTATTTTCGTTTGGGATTCCTGGCTATTGAGCTGCTGGGTTAAAGTTCGTTGCAAATTCGTAAGGTTTTTCATCTCTACGCGCACACTGAACAAAATGGCGCAACTACTGTCGTTGTTATACCTTATTTGTCAAAAAGAGTGAGGAACTACTGCACAGCCTTGTGGATGAGTATGAAAGCGTACGGCACGATTTTCCTGTCTGACTTGACTAGGTACGCTTACATGGCTTTCAGCATCTAATAAATCTAGCTAAACTGGCTGGCTAGAAAATCTCTCCCTGGATTCTATTGTTAAATTACAGCCCAGAGATTTTGTGCTTTTAGAAGCAAATTGGCATCCTGGATGACTTCTTATCTTTCCGATAAGCTGAGATGTTTAGTCGATACACCTTACTGTCGAACACAGAAACCATAGTAATTGGTCTTCTTCGCAGATGTATGAACTTAATTGTTCTTCCCAGTTCTGCTGCTGCGCCTGACTATACCCACCCTTTAAATATAGCTATATATCCCTCTTTGGTCGTAAGTACAGGCCAATGAAAGATTTCGTAGATGACTGATCGGATAACGCAACCTGCGATCCGGTGGCTTGACTCAAGTGCATGAGCCCCAAAATCTGGTTCTTTCAGTCACTCGAACTGGTATGGTTTCCACGCCTAACAATGTAGTTTTCCTCTCTCGAGTGATCAGAAAGATTCACTTTTGGAGAAAGTCACAAACTATCAGCGACGGCACATTCCCTTAACCAATAAACTGACGCCCTGTTAACGCTACTTGTTCTCGAGTGATCAGAAAGATTCACTCTTGGAGAAAGTCACAAACTATCAGTGACGGCACATTCCCTTAACAAATAAACTGACGCCCTGTTAACGCTACTTGTTAGTCTAGCCTCTTTTTCTCATCTTTTTCTAATTCCGATCAACCTTCTCTTGAAAGTCACGCGCGCTGGTCGAAGCCTCGAGCAGCCCACCTCGGAATACCACTGTTGTGTTATTTCGTCATGCTCCAGCTGAAATCCTTTTTGGATTCCTTCATTGAACTCATTCCGATAGGAGAGTCTTTCCGGGAAAACATGGTCACCTCAGATGATCTCATTGTCCACTTAGGAAGGAACCAGCTTTCAGTAACGATAATTTTTCAACAGGGAGTCATTTGCTTATGAAAGCTGGTGGGCTCAGCTTCATGGCTTATCAATACTTGGGACTCATCGTAGATGATTACTAAAAAGTGACCACTTCTCGCCATTTATACTTGCACTTACAAGGTTGCTACTGACAAGGAGTCCGAATCAACGGTTGATGACATTCAACTTCGCGTAATGGAGGACGAAAGGACGATGTTTCAGTCGGCAATCGGAACGGTCATCTCTTGTCTTGGCAGCGCGGTAGGAACTGGAAATATATGGCGATTCCCTCGGATTCTGGCTACACAAAGTTACTACAGAGGTACGTCTTTAGTCATCTTATGTAAGCATTTAATTAGTATTTACATTGTTCCATCGTATTCCAAGGTGTACAAAAGCAGTACAATGAGGGGATCAGAGTTTCATGTTCCTGTCAAAGGAGACTTTTCCTCGAAGTTTGCACGTCTACAGAACTGAATCGACGGGGCACAAGTGTAAGCACAGAAAAACAGTTATTGTCTCTTGTAACAGAAAAACATATTTGCCTACTGAAGACTCTGAATTTCTCCGTGTCTTAGTAGGTGTCTACAGAACTGAATCGAAGGGGCACAAGTGTAAGCACAGAATAACAGTTATTGTCTCTTGTAACAGAAAAGCATATTTGCCTACTGGAGACTCTGAATTTCTCCGTGTCTTAGTAGGGGACCTCCTCATTTTGGTACCATGGTGGTTACGAGAGATTCCATAGAATAAACATAGAACCTTGAAGGATCTTAAAGTCTTTAGAACGTAGACCAACATAATGCATCTCAGAAGAATAAACTTGCTAGTGATCCATAACATTTCCTCCTATTATCGCATTTGATCAGAACATGGGGTAAAATGTTCGGATGACAGGTGGTTAATTTTATTTGGGTGCTGACCTTTGTAATTAGTTTTTATATCTAGATATATAAACTGGATGATTCTTAGCGATTTCTCTTTGATAGCAGGGTGAATCTTTTATAAGAATCAACGAAAGGAAATAGATCTGTTGAAGGCAAGCGTAGAAGTTGTGAACTAACACACTGCATTTAACAGTTAGAAGCAAAGATACCAGAGGTGCAGTGGAATTGGTTTCGCGAGATCGGAAGAATCTGCTGTGTGGTTATTCAATGATAACGAGTACCACCTGTTATCACAATAAGCCTACTCAACCCACTATTGACCCTCACGTTTCATGTGACGAACAAAACAAGGGTGTCATGAAAACCATAACAGATCGCAAATCACAGAATTCTCAGAAGCCGACGTTGGTGCTACCGCATTGTGGAACGCCACCTGACAAACCAACCTCAGAGGTTATCAAAGAATCGCACAATGTGCGCACTATCTGGAAAGAGGTCGAATTCGCGAAAGCTTTTGTAGTGTTGCTTATGACGTAATTTGGACGACCATTTTGTCCGTCGATGGATGAACTCGAACGCCAAAAATAAAATGATCTCAGCCAAAGATAAATTCGTTAAAAATATAATTTTACGGAGGATGACTTGAATGAGTGATACACGAAATTTCAAAAGCTTCTCTAAAATCACACAGGACCCAATCAGTGTAAGAGCTTACGTAATTCCCACACTCATGGCTGTAAATTCTCAGTGTAATTTTTTTCGAATGCTCCCTTATGCTATTGTGTCCTACATGTCTAAACCCAACTAAACATATTTTCTACAGACGTCCTACATGTACACACACATGAGCTATGGTTTGTTAAGTCATCTATCACTGGATAACTCTCATGTGGCTCACGTTTCGTCCAGGTTCCCTTACGTTCTACATCGCGTGGGCAATACTCCTCTTCTTTTGGTCTATACCTGTCATTTTGGTCGAGTATGCCATCGGTCGCTTTACGAAAAATTCACCAATCGTATCCTACCGGAAGTTCATGGGAAATTACTTTGTCTGGCTTGGTGGGTGGATCGTAGTGACTGCATTTTTTATCAGGTAAGCTGTCGTTTACTACCGAAGTACGGGAGTGCTTTGCATGCAGTTATTTGTTTGGTAAAATTGGCTCCTATCAGCTGTGTAGTTAACACATCTTAACAGATAACATCCCGTTTTTGAGGCTTCAATTTTTTTTCAATTTGCATTGTGATACCTTGCCCTGACGTGTGATACCACTGTTTAACAAAGCAATAAAAAATCCCGTCAGATTTCTTGAAACCACAATACATTGCAAAAATGAATCCATTGTCTGATAAAAGTTGTGGTATTCATTACAGGTTGGATACATTCTATATTTTTTTGCTATTACTTGAACAAGAAAGCTTTTCCGATCGGCAGGAAGAAAACGACAAAACCGTAATATCTATTTCGTGAAAATGTGACTAATTTTACTTGTATGATGTAACTAGTATAATACAGTGATGTTATCGGTATACAAAAGTTTAGTGGGTGAAGTTTAGTGAC
The DNA here is from genome assembly GCF_000715545.1 of Opisthorchis viverrini. Taxonomy (NCBI): domain Eukaryota; kingdom Metazoa; phylum Platyhelminthes; class Trematoda; order Opisthorchiida; family Opisthorchiidae; genus Opisthorchis; species Opisthorchis viverrini. The sequence goes on along the minus strand of NW_008751900.1, from coordinate 205,934 downwards.
TGGAAAGTGGCGCAAAGTTTTCATAAGGTGTGCTCCAGTTCGGATGAGAAAAAGCAGTGACAAACGAGGTATGCATTAAGTTGGAATTGAACTTGCGGTGAAATACTGTTCACTTGATAAATGAGATACGGAGCTGATAGGCCATTCTCAAGTTTTACAGCAAACCGTATAAAAAGCTTCACAAACCGAGAGTATGTCATAGAATTGGTGGTTGTTTTGAAAGGAAAATTCGGATACATTTGAAAGCCTTAAAGTACATACAAATTTAAGACATCCAAAGGTTTTCCGGAGGCAACAACAAGACAGCTATGTAGTTTGAAATCTGAACACCTTCCACCCGATTGAAACAAGAGCGATAATACCAACTACCGAGAGGCATGAAAGGAAATAAATTCAGAAGAAAAAAATTCTTCAATACTCAGAGTTACTTTCCTCGTGGATCGCAATCAGGTTAGCAAGATCAACGTTAAAAAACTAGGTGGCGAATAATTGGTGAATAACCACGTCCAAGAATTCTTGAATTGCAGAAAGATCTATTCAAGAATTCCAAAAAACTATTAGTTGGTATCCTTTTCTTGTTGTTCTATAAATAGATGTTTAAATTTGTTCTGTCTATCTGGTCATAGGCAAATCTCACAAGATTGGTGCATTTGTTGACCGGGTGTTTCAGCGTTCAGTATGAACTGACATGGCGATGAATAGGCAGGCAAACTGAAATACTGGTGAGATCGTTATCACATTGTGGAGCACATGGAATTGCGTGGATCTGCCCATCGTTGACAGACTGAATAGTGATACGAAAAGGAATACTTTCCGATACGTATAGGCAAGTAAGTAAATTGAGCGACCGAATTTGCAGTCTGATCAGAGGTTTCTTACCAGCTGGTTCATGGATGAACTTGTTGGCTTGTGATCACGTGTGGTGCGTATTAATCTCTCATACAAAATACGTCGCGACGTTGCACGAGGTCCACATGTTGACTTAGGCAAGATGACTATCCTGGACAATCACCAAATGTCCTAACTTTAAGACGGTAGTTTTGTCGGAGAGTTTTAATCTTGGATGTCCTAAAGATGCTCTGTATGTAAAATACGATGTGAGAAATCAATCACACCGGCTAGATTTACATAAGAGTGTGATGTATCCATCGTTTGATTGGGTCCCAGAGATCTGATCGCAACCGCCACGGACACGCAACCAGCTTTCCTCAGTAGGAAAATAGTATGGTGCAATTGTGAAGTTCTGTTTTTCTGGAAATGATCACACGACACAATGATGCCATCGATAAAATCCAGATAGTTCGTTTGACGTCTGCACGATGAATTTTGGGGGCATTTCTGATACTAGGTTGCATATACTGAGCGGAAGTGAATCTCCAAGCGTCCACAGAAACTCGATGAATAAGATGACCTGCGAGCCAAAATATTATAATTGATTGTACCTCACCGTGAGCTGTTGCAGTGGAACTGACTAGTATCCGACCTAAAGTATGAAGTAGCTCATTTTTGTGCATAAGTAATTAAAGAAATCTAGTACCAGCTAACTCAGCTACACTAACCGTACCTGTCATACTGCTCAGCCATACACTCAAGCTCCTTTTTTCAAACAACTGTTACTCTTCCGAACGTACGTGAAACTTAGTGAATAGAGGCGTCATTTTGTTAGGTTATAAACAGGTTAATTGCGTCGCATACGAGATTCTGAACTGAAAGTGGACAACTCTTTAATCAATCCGAGCAGGACATTCTTCGTTTACAAATACATAAGTACGGCGTACTCACGCGTCTTGTCACCCACGAAGTGTGGAGTCAACATGGTAACAAGGAGAAACGGCTCACCGATGGGCCAAGCAAATGGATAAACGACGCGTACCCGACGAGCCCAGTGAGGAACAGGGACCCAATCGACCCAAGCGACTTGGGATCTGCGGTCACGAAAAACTATTCGTTGTAGTCAAACTGAACACCGATCAGGGAATTGTGGCGATGAGCCCCGTAAACATTTGAACATCTTTGAGCTCGAGTGCACAACGGGACCGCTGCAACTGTAAACCTGATACAGACTTCTGTGTTCAATTCCTTAGTGAGGTACTTCCGCATATGCCGCGCACAGTGTGCCGGTGGCGACTTCTTTGGATCTCTCGAAAATTTTCCTAGCCCTCTTATATGGTTTCAACCTTATATCTGTTTCAACCTTTATAGCGCCTACTATTCCGTGATCATCGGTTGGTGCTTATATTATCTGTACGTTTCAATCGCCTTCAAAGAACTACCGACCACAGAAAAGGCAGGGATGGAAATCTTTGACAATTTTTCACGGGTAAGTGAAACCAAAAGTATTTCTACTGTGACTTGGGTCGAAGCTTTTTTGCTTTTATCTCTTGACTTTGTATTCGGATGTGCATTCTAATAACAAACTACTGAGTTTATATGAAGAGAACTCCGTCCACAACACATGGTCTTATAACGAAGTGGGAGTTGTTACTGAACTTGCACGGCATTATTGTTGCAGAGTTTTGTCACTGTATGACAGATTATATAAATAACAGAAATCGCTGAGCAAAATTAATGTATATTTTACGGCGAATAGAAATGAAATTTTCATGAAATTTTCTTTTGGAATGAAATGGTGTATGACAGGGATATAAATGTCCCAAATTTGCGGACGTAGATTTGCATACCAATTTGGTTTTCATGGAAAGTTCACCTGAATTGCAGCAGAATATATCTTTCAGGATTAGGGTTAGCCTTGGAAACCGAAATGTTATACAAATGAGTAATTTTGGGTTCAAGAAGAACATTAGGTTGACGGGGTCTCTGCGACTGCGCCCACCTCGGGCGTTACGTCTGTACGGTCGCATTCAGTTTACTCACTGTGACGAAAGTAGTCTTTGCGGATATCATCCCTAGTGCCAGATGTACAGTCTAGTCAAACAACGTTGAAGAGCAAAAGAGTTCTGACCTATGTTATGAAGATGGTTAGGACCACACTAATCTAAATGGAGAAAAGAGCATGGAGTGGCTGAGGACTGTCGCCTTTGTTTCATTCTAACCCACTGTTTATCGATCCATATGCCTAGATCAGGGACTTCAAGCTGATGATAATGAATGACTTCAAAGTAACAAGCGCTTACGAGCCGTGTGCATGAACATCATTTCACATATAGAATTTCCACGGAGACAACTGTCGCCGATATTGCTGCTCACCAAGAGTCACACAAATGAAACTAGATAACACTTGCCACCTAAATGAATCGTTAGGTGGCGAAGATTTGTTCAACCCATCTAACTAGTGGTTATTATATCGACCCGATCTACTCTAATCTCTCAACTTTCCCAGAAACTTGCTATTCCACCCACTAAACGCTGGGTTTTACTATTACACGAAACAGCGAGTAAGCTCTCGCACAAAAGTTGATCAACATACTTCTGTTCGCAGACAAACCGGTCTGAAAAATGAATCCAGCTGTTAGAAACCACAAATGACGCTTCGTTTAACTCAGAGCTCTCTACTGCTCATTCAACACTATCGGCACAACATGTAGAATGTTGTATGCATGTTTCGGAAGCTATATGGATCACCGCTGTTAAATTCACAGCTCGCCAAAAATTGGAGTAATGAAACAAATGAAATATATGGATTCTATCGGGATTCAATTTGCCCGATGACCATTCAGATTGTAAGCTATATTATCATCTGTCATATCTCTAAAGCAAGTCGCTTTAGCTCTTCAGAATGACAAGCTTTGTTAGAAAGACTCTGGACACTAACGGCGAATATTTACAGCCTTTGTGTGGATGAGACTTGCATAACCAGTTATGGATAAAGGGGTTATGTGTGTCATTTGGATGTATGAAATTTGGTCGAACTTACCAGCCGCTGTGGAATGCAGCACACAGATGAATCTGCTCCTGATCACCCCACACGCTGTGCGTTCGCATCTCTGTATGTTTTCTGGTTACCAACATAATGGTGCAGCAGCTCAACATACTTGACTGTTTCGCTTCGACTGACATTCCCCGAAGGCCCCACCTGTGTAGTGTGTCTTGGTATTTGTGTCGGAGTAAGCTTGTCTTTTAAAAATGGGACCGAAGTGACGATTTCTTATTGTCATCTCAAACCTAAGCCCCGCTCTCACCCGGAATACAGCGTAACTGTGTAAAATCTTAATGGAATACGGAACTCCAGCACAGATGAGCCCTCTCAGGATGGCCTCTGTGGGTGCAGTGCTATTCAACGTTCCTCGTTCATTCCGATTCATATCGGTGTTTTTTGTTAGACGCAAAGTAAAGTACGTGGCATTAATTGGATCTGTCTGAGTAAAATATCGTGCTAGTTAATCTTGTTCATCTTAGGAGAACATTTCTTACGACGGCATGCTGCTGCACACTAGGATATAATATGATATGTCATCTACGGTTTATGAAAAACAAGAGAACTTGATAAAATTAAAACAGTGCTTCCGAGACGTGCGTAACACTAACGCCCTCTGGGGCGGCTTTTCCAAAAAGGATGAGACATCCGTTCAGTGTGATGAAACAGTAAATCTAACTGACGTTTTGCCCTGTTACTGCCATCCGGTTTATCGAAACGACATCTGTGGCCAGCATACGCACACAAACCTGATATAAAATTACGGCATCCTAGCACAAAGTAACATCAGCGGTATAATGCACTGCCTTAACGCATCTTAAGTCACCCTAATAAAACTACTGACAATGGTGGGCCTTAGTTAAAGAGACAACCCCTCTCGTGTTTATCTCAAACAGCTACCAAGGTAGTGCATTTCCTTCAGTTGCTATGTAAACATGACAGTTTCTGGTCTGTTCCAAAGACACGGCCCTACCGCGAAGATGACAATGTAAGAAAATGGCGTTAATTTCAACCAGATAAAAATATGGAATAACTTCGTACCCAAGCTAGTCCTGTATACAGATGAATAGACGAGACTAAGATTTTGCTTAAAATATGAATTATGACAGATAATTTAAGTGTCCTTTTAGCCCAAAGAGCCGTACGTAACGTTACATGGTCCACTTGGTACTCCCGCAGTCTGCCTAAGAGTTTTCGCAAAACGTACCAATACTGTGTTTCATTGAAACACTGTATTTTGATATCTCGAATATCGTCCCAACTAAAACATGAAGAGGCCTTTGTGCAACAGTTGAAGAATATAATAAACGGGAGTTTCAGCTGAAATCCAGCTGCGTTTCTTCCTAAAAACAAAGTAGTTTGCATTGCGTGCAACTTGAATCCATGTAGAACACAAGGTTGACTCCGCTTACTGTGAGTCTGACTGTTCCACTGCGAAGTGAAAAATTATAGACTATTCTAACTTTAAATAATAAAACAAAAGCTTCAGCGTCCTCGCATCAGGTACCAAACTCATTAACTGCAAATGCCAGATTTAGTATCAAATACCACGCCTAACCTTGCAGCATATGCATGCCTCCAAGTTTCATTTAACACTGTATTTTGATATCTCGAATATCGTCCCAACTAAAACATGAAGAGGCCTTTGTGCAACAGTTGAAGAATATAATAAACGGGAGTTTCAGCTGAAATCCAGCTGCGTTTCTTCCTAAAAACAAAGTAGTTTGCATTGCGTGCAACTTGAATCCATGTAGAACACAAGGTTGACTCCGCTTACTGTGAGTCTGACTGTTCCACTGCGAAGTGAAAAATTATAGACTATTCTAACTTTAAATAATAAAACAAAAGCTTCAGCGTCCTCGCATCAGGTACCAAACTCATTAACTGCAAATGCCAGATTTAGTATCAAATACCACGCCTAACCTTGCAGCATATGCATGCCTCCAAAAAGGTTTCGGTAGAGTAGCAACAAGGATGCGTGAAAAACGTTCTCTCTTCATTTTCTATGTCTCTTCGAATACATCCAAGTTTTCCAAACATGAAGCAGGAGAAATGCATCCGACTCTATTAGTCATATATCCAGTGATTAATTTCGCATTTAGCTGAAATACCACAAAGAACCTTGTGTACTGGAATAAGTCATAGATGGGTAGATTCGTAATCCACGTGCCCATGGTACATCGTTAGTATCGTTCCAATTCTTTTCCTTACTTAAAGGCTCCTCAATGGCCTGTTATTTGCCAAGTAATAGCAGTCGTGATCGCAGGCATCTTCCTCTTTGGGGGGATAAAATGGATCGAAAAAGCAAACCTTCTCCTGGTCCCGCTCTTATTGGCAATATTGATATTCACCTTCGGCTGGTCACTAACTCGCCCATATGCCGAAGTCGGGATAAAATTTCTCTTCACACCGACTTGGGGTGAGTCCTGAACTTTATTATTGTTGGAATAAAATTTCCCTCCCACCGACTTGGGGTGATTCCTGAACTTTATTATTGTTGGACAATCAATGGGCCTCCACAAGCCTATGTACTCTCCACATATAAAAATCTTGAATCAGTTTGTCCAAAACCTTGTACAACTGATCTATTTTCGTTTACTTTAAAGCCATGGAGGCAACTGGTTAACCCAAATTAGGGGAATTTTTCTGTCAAACCTAGGCGGCGTCTCGAAAGTACGCCACATCAAAGCCGATTATACTAACTCCAGACTCATCATTTCGTCTCTGGTTTGCAAAAGGTTGCGGAGTTTGAAACATATCATCAGTGAGCAGTTTCAGGACTTCTGGCGACCTTGTTCGCTGGACCTTGTTCTCGGGCTAGCGCTGACATAAGGTTCATGAGCACAATAAAACCCGCAAACTGGTAGAAACCGATTACATAATTACAGGTATCCTCACAAGTGTCCTGCTTATAAAAGCGGAATATTGTCTCTGTGATCACACTGAAGCCAGCACTCCAAATTTGTGGGTACTAATCATTGAAAGAAATGGTATGCTGTGCATCGAGTGTCCAGATTACGACCGACAGCCGACCTAAACAGTATGAACAACAGGTGGCGATCGACATCGATCGAAACTGGGGTCCGGTTTAAGTAGTCCTCATTTATAAACTCATGAATCTTCTACAACAAGGAATCGTTAACTATATGCAGGTGGGGTATCTTTATTTTGAGCACGTGTGACCCCTGGAAATACTTTATCCGCCGAACGGAGAAACAGGATGACCCGTGTGCTTGCTCGACTCGCGGCAGAAGAAGGTGATTTGTTACGGGAGTGTACGGCAAAGTCAACAATTCATCCAGCCATGGTACACTCATACAACACAGCTAAGATCATATAAAGTATCGTCATCATCATCACTGTCAGCTGTAATAACCACGCACTTGTCGTATAGTGGTTGTATCTACATGAAACAATTCAGCATGGGGAGGTAAATCATCTCTCGTAGCTATAGATTCACGATAAGTGTCGTTTTAACTAGAGATGTGATCTCATAGTATACCGGATACCGGAATGCTTATCTGGCAAAACTACAGAATATTCATGTATGACATGCCCAGCAGGTCGCAGTAGAGAACAAAACTTAGGCTTCCTTTTATTTTCTATATGTGCAATAATAGCAATAGCGTGATGACATCATCAGGCGTCCAGTTTGTCAGATCTCTTCCAGTCGACGCAGCTAATTTTATTCAAGAACCAATAACCTTCGATGTCCAGCTACGGTCAGGCGATTTGTGGTCACCTGCAAAGCGCAGTACTGTACATTCAGGGAAAACTCCTTGAGTACTAAACATGAGTCAACATTCATCCCATTTCACTGACCAATGTAATGACTACCCGATACGGTTCTAAGATGGATCATCTGGTTGAATCCTTCTACTGCTTTGTCTTAGATACGAGTGTATGACACCTTGTATACTTCATCTAGGTATGCTTATTTATCTTAGGATGCACTGTATGATCCACATAGATAAAAGTAGGGTCTACTAATCATAACATATTTTGATCGCAGTGTGCAGAAGTTTGTCTCCGTGATGATTCGCAATACTTGAACCACTCTATTTTGTTTTGCTTTGTGTCCTAGTCAGCACTAGTTGTATTTTTTCCCTGTATTAACATCGTAACTCGCATGTACTCACAGTTTAAAACACTTAATTTGTGTTATCTGTGTAGAAAGCAAGCATGTGCCCTTCGCTTGTTTGTTACAGAAAGCTTTGCTGACCCGGGCTTATGGATAGCAGCGGCGAGTCAAAATGCCTTCGACACGGGTGCTGGCCTCTCTGTGCTCTTCACCTACGCCACTTATATGAGCCGCTCCGCAGGCATAACCAAATACAGTGTATTTATTCCAATGATGAACAATCTTGTAAGGTAGTTTCAAAGGTCGTTTTTTTAATATTAGTAGATGAAATGGTGTTTATTGTACAACAGAAACCTCAGTAAAAATAGAGCAAACGAACTCGCACCGACAGAAGTTGGATCTTTCTATAACCTGACTTCTACTACGAAGTAGAGATTTGGGATTCATTGGTCTAATATCGACCGATTGCCTTGATTTCACTGTATCACAGCGGATCTACTATCATTCAGAAAGGAAAAAGTAGTGTACGGCAAGTGAAACTTCAGACAAACGAATTTCCCCACGGACCTAATTGTTTATCAGTTTTTCAACCACGTATGACAAAAACCAAGTGCAAGGATCGTTCCATTTGTTAGATTCCTTACACCGGAGGGGAATGCAGGACGATCTCAAAGCGAGCAGTTTCTATGACGGTTAAGTAGGGAATAATTTGTCCTCTAGGAGTATCTTCCAACAAGATCATAGCTTGTTTGTCCTGGCAGCAAAATATTGCTGTGCATGTAGCGATTTCAGGGGAAAATGTGTTCTGATTTTTTGGCAGACAAGCGACAGGAATAAGAATGGTTGAAGTGGTTGCCATATTGGGCGGAATATGCGCTCAACAATCCGAAGGAACGGAGCATCTTAAATCCGTTAGCAGTGTCCGTTCCACACAGTCATAACTACCGAACAGCTTCAAATAACTTTGCATGCATTCCTGAAGTATATCCAAACTTTGTGGGGTCGTAGGATGCTATCATCACCTTAGTATTTTGGAAATGGGGCACAAGAAAGCTACACATTTTTTACGCTGAGGTCATTTGGCACCTGGTGGGCTTAATCTCGGAATCAGTTGCAATACAATTTAAGACAATTTCACCCTTACTTTCTACCCAGGCTGCTATGTCCCAGTGGGCCAAAAATTGTTCCTGTCTATTACTGAATTCTTTAAATTTCTGGGAAATAAGGAGGATATGTAGGGCGACATGATGGCTGGCTGCACTGACATCATTTACGCGCAGTTGAAAAGCATCGTCAAACAAAAGCATTTTGTGTTCCTGGATATGAAAACGAACTAAACCAAAAACACATCGCCTAAGCTTGAACACGTTCGCCTGTTCAGACGTGAAAATTCAGATGCGTCCAACGTGCGTTGGTGGTGTAGTGCTAACACGCTCGCCTCAAATGTCCGGAGTTGAAATCCCGGCCAGGCCATTGGATACGCACTGCTGATAAGCCCTTGTAAGAGCAAAACTCGGGTCCAGTGCTTTCCCCTGATGTGGACCCATTAGAATAATTACGCCAGAACCAAAGGACGGTCGTTCAAATGAGAGTGGTGTGAATATAAACTAAACTGGAATAACCAATCAGCCAAACTAACCATAGCACCTTGAAAACGAACACAAATTCCACTTTTTTTACAACTTTTTACAACAACACCACACACGCACTGATACGTTTTTCAAGCCACTAATTTTCGAGTAATTGGACTGTTTCGTGATATTTTGTTCACAGGTACAAATGTGATGATAGCATTGAATGCATACCGATTCAATCAGAGGTACAGAGACTTACGTCCGACGAACACTAATGGGCGAACTCCGGATTTCGAAAGAGGAATAGCGAGATCATCAGCACTCTCTGACTTGAGAATTTGAAGACCAACAGCATGGCTATTGAGAATAGGCGATGGCAAGGTGTCCTTAAGAAATATGATGATGATGAAGAGTAGTAGTCAAAGGGATCCCCATCTGTTTCGCGCTGAGTAAAACGGAGCAGATACCCATCTTCGGGACAGTGATAAACGATGAACGTGTTAATCATATCTGGTGAATATTCTCGTATAAAATAGGTAATGTGGATGCACTATACTGAAGAATACTTCTAACAGTAAATTCAGCTTCAGCCTCCGACCAAGGCTGACGTGATGAAGCATATTTAGGAGTGAAGTGGTAAGGCCTGAGACAAAAAAGCTTCATTTTGAATTTTATCTTATCGCCTATTTTACAAGGTTTCTTCAGAAGACTTGACACGAACATGGTTAAGATTTTTCCAGAGGATAGGAGTAACTTAATAGTAAATTGATCCAAGCGAATGATGCACCTAATTACCGTCAAACGCTGGTAATGCCAAGCACATAAAGTTTGAAGGTGTTGACAATAGTTTCATGCCAGCATTTCCCACTGAAAACAACTTCAGGGTCCGTCGAGTTTTTAATTTGGACAATTTTAATCCAATGTGATCTTGAATGGTTTCATATGTAATGTTCAATCACAAGTCACAGCCAGCAACTTTTAGGGTTGGGTGCTATAGACTTGAAGGTAACTTGAAATCATCCACTCTGCCCCACACTGATATATATGCGCACTAAAACTCTTTCAGTGAATCCCTTAAAACAGATTTGTATCCATGTTGAAGTAATGAGTATGCGAGGAATTATCTCGATAAATATCCACTTAGTCCATCATTTTCGCTTTAAATAACTTTCTCAAACGGACTGAACGATAACACTGACATGAACCTCACAGCAAGTGTCCAGGAAGGATTAAGTCTTCCTTTTCCCCCAAGAAAAGGTCATGTTCCCATAACCTCACCAATTCAATTGCTCGCCTGTGCTGCCAACACAACCACGTGATCGATGAAATAAGTAGTAGCAAAATGGATGCATTCGCTCATGGCAGCATGAAAGTAGGAAATGGAGGAAGACACCTTGCATATTGTAGGAAAGCTGAAATAAACAATCGGGACAAGGCCAAACTGCTCTAGTTACGTAGAAAGCATCATTAAAGTCCGATCTGGCTTGGATATTTTTAATTTTCTTTGAGATAATTGCTATACGAGCTACGTACGAGCGTAATTATTGGAGTCAATTCTAAGAATGCTCTCTGGGTGACTTTATTTCTTGCAGGCCGAATTCCACTGGGCATCTTAAAGAAGCAATGCCTCCAATGTAGAACTTCGTTTCGCTTACTGGCGCATGTATTCTTCTGTTTGTTACTTCGCAGCTTATACGCATCAATAACCATATTCTCCACGGTGTTTTCAACTCTCATCGATGAAGATGGTGCAATGACACGTTCGGCCATTCTGCAAATTATGCAGCAGTCAGGGCCAGGAAGTACCGGTCTCACTTTCACATGGTAAGACACTGATCTTCGCGTGAGATTCAGGAAAGATTTGGTTGTGCCCGTATTACTCTAACTTCTTGAAGTGTTGTGCGTTGATCACTGAGTATAAGCAGTCTGACGGGAGCCTGAAGCTCAACCTTACCTTGGGTCGTCGATCACATTTAGACGGTAAATCAAGAGACGATACTAAAGGCTCACTTTTACGAACATCGGGGTTGTGAAAAGGAAAAAGGGCATTTTACCTCATGCTAGCGGACTATTTTCAAGAAGGAAGCACTTATATAGAGAACCGCTTATTAGAGGATCCATTTTGTGAACTGAACAAGCCTATCCAATCCTTTTTTATTCCTTCTTCTCTAATGGTGCTTTTTAACATGCCTACCCATTGCGCACCGTCAGATGTTCATTTATTTAGTAGGACACTGTTGCTTTTCATTCTCAACCTTCAAGGTTTTTATGAGTTCAACGCTTTGTAAGGAAAGTCGGGTTCTTCTGACGCCGTCAATATCTTTACTACAGTCTGCTTTTATGTCAGTAAGTGCTTCCTAACTCAAAAGGCCGGTAATTTTAAAACAGACCAAGTGAAAGCATACTGGCAAGAGCGTGGTGATGAACTTTTAGCGATGGTTTGATTTTTATCAGTAAATAACTAAAAAGTATGATGAGAACATTTTGAAAACATCTTGCATTCGTTTGTAAAACAAGTACGTATCTACCAGGTCAAACTACCGCGAAAATCGCTGCTCTCAAATAACTCTTACCTGATAACACATCTGTTGGGCATTTCTCTAGGATTCCTGTGTTGTTCTCCAAGGTTGGCATACTTGGACGCGTTCTGTGCGCACTCTTTTTCTTATGCCTCACATTCGCTGGTATCAGTTCTCTTCTGGCAAACATCCAAGTGTATGTGTTGACTGCGAAGGAGATTGGAGGTAAGTGCCTTTTTTGTGACATACGTCATACGAGACAGATCAGGCTATACGAAACGGGTACTCAGTATTACACTAGCTGAGTGTTCGTCTTACCTCCAGTCACCCTAGGAGCTATTCTCTTAGGTAATCGTGGAGGGTTTAACCACATCACTGTGATGCATCCCTCAAACTGTCAGGATGTGCTAATTTGTAAAATCTCTCCTAGTGCAAATTGATCAATGTGATCAGGTGGTGACGAGGGTAGTTTTAAACAATACTCTCTGACCATCAGTTAGAAAGTTTGGACTGCTGCAATAGTGTTGCAAATCAAGCAAACCCATCTGAGTTCATTTACTCTGGTGTATGACGATGACGATTATTTAAGGCCTCTGTAATCTTAAAACTAACCCGTTTGTGAACTAAGAAACAGTGGCTGATGAGACCGCGTATTACGTGTGGAGGAAGAGGTTAATATTGCGGAAATAACACAAAACATTTTCACGGAGTTTTTATCACAGGACTATCCACTATGGAGACTGGGTTTAATCAGCCACGTAGAATTTCTCATGAGCTGATTACATGACGAATCTCCACGTTTGTGGGTAACTAAACTACCTCCCTTTATGTTACCCATTATTAGCTGACTGCACTGTTGCTTTAGCAAATGAGCCTCACTGCTTTCAGGAACACTTGTGTTTGCGGACGCTCATCGAATCCTGACATGTTTGAAGTCCATCTCATTTGGGAAGATTGTGTTCTACTAGCCCAACAGCAACTGCCGTAGAAGGGCTGCATTTTGTATCTGGATGCACTCACCTTCCGTTTATTCTAGGTGAAACTAGTGCAAATCAGTCATTCAATTTGGACATTCAATTTGGTGCCCACTGACTACCAAGGGAAACATGGTAGTCATGCTGATTCAGTAGCATTTCATTGGCAGAATCCTTAGTACAGCAGTAGAACAGGAAGAACGCCTCCTAATATCGTAAGTTAGATGTAAACTCTTCGACGACCCACAAACGGTCTCGCCTTTCCTACTTGGGGTCACCGGTTCGGCGCAGTTTCAGATTTTCCGTCAACGCTGTGTTCTACTAGACCCCAAATCACACGAAATTCGATCAATGTACCCATATGAATACCAGTTCGATTTTCATGGGAGACTCACCTTGATCCTAGTCACGAGATTCCAGTGAGATTCAGGCGAGTCTCCCGCGAAGACCAAATTATCATGTAAATAAGGACATTTGTCGAACCTAGTGTTCTCGTTCTCCAAGGCATTCTCCTTGCCGAACACCATAGACTTGTTTGTAAATAGTGGTTCACCTGATTCGCTGTAGCACTGACCTTTTTCTAAAACCATTTCAATAGACGCAGTCGCTTGTCAGTTCAAAACTGATGTTCCTTTTTCGGCATAAGGTAAGGGGGTGATATGGATATAAGCTTGTTAGCATAGGAAAAATCGTACGCTTATTCTTATCATCAGCTAGATGCAAGATACAGCCAAGTAATCGATAAATTCAAAGACTACTGACACAACATTACATATCAGCATGCACAGCATGAACACTTTGATCACAAACAACAAATGAACTTTCGAACAGAAGACTTGAGGTTTTCTGAGCCTTTGGGGTCGATAACTAATCGGTTGTCATTCATTTGGAGACCCGTAGCTAATGCATGTTACAAAACTCGCCTGCATCCAACTTTAGCACAGTTTCTGGCAGCAATAATAGGTTTGCACATCCTAGTGGATTATTCCATCTGTGATACTTAGTTTTACATGTCTACTTCTCATGTGACCTCGTTTCAACAAGTTTTCTATCAATTTCTAGACACTCTAGTCTTTGTACAGTTAATATCTATCCCGCGGGTGCTTAGAGCCACTTCTGGCTAAAGGGCGCCATCAAAACCTGAGTGATGATGCAGAATATACTTTGGCAGCTTGAAATGCAATTGAAGCCGCTTTTGGTGGGAGATCCGTATTGAAACACTTGGTTAGGTTCACAACGTCGTACATGTCTAATTAACACAATGTTCACTGGAGAAGTGAATCGGGAGCAGCGGCACCCCACCAATATCTCTCACGTGGATGTGCTCCGAAACACTCAGACTGAACGGCCACTTGATTAATTTCGATAGTGGCATATGGTTTGTCGGTCTCTAGGTTTGATCAACTTGATATTCCGACGGAGGAAAATACAGGAATGATTGAACGCACACTTTTAACTAGACCGCACCATTCAAAGTGGTTTCCTCATTTTCATTCAAACTTCCAGGTTAGGTCTGAACGTTCACGTGGAAAGATGCCGACAATATGGAGACCACTGGACGCAGTATCTACCCAAATGTCATACATGTCAAAATAGAACATGCTGCACCTACCTTCATGTTAATCAGCAGTACGAAAGCACTAAAATGGCGTGACTCAAAAGCGCTCGCACTCTACAGTGTAAGGTAAAATAACGAGGACAGTACATCATCCACCGTCTTCAAGTGCCCCTTGTGACATGAAGAAATTCACATAGGATGGTCCTTGTGAACCAGTATGGCTGAGGCGGCATGAGGGATTAGGTTTATTTTGAAGATCACTTAGTTCTCAGCGTTGGGAATGAACTTGTATAAATCTCATATATTTGGGATCTATAACACCGGATGAAAACATGGGTTTTCAAGAATACAGTTTGTTGGAACTTTCAGTCGTCGGCTGTTTTTCACAGAATAATGCATTACTATTTTGTACTAACCAACGCATACTTATTATGATCCTCATATTTGCCTTACGTTGTTAAGTTGATGGATAATCCAAGCATACTCGCGCGGCTAAGTGGTTTTATTGGCATATTTCTCGGTCTGTTGCACCGGTGTTTTAAATGAACTGTTTAAGCTCATAACGTTGCAACTGCATCGTATTTCAGTGCCACATCGGATAGCGGTCGCTGGAAGCCTGCTTGCCTGCGTGATTGTTGGCCTACCATCGGCTATCAAGCTGGAGATTTTGGAAAACCAGGTAGGCCTGTAGCATTGCTGGAGACATGATTATAGTCTGCACAATTCTACCACAAATATCTGTCGGTCTGAACACTCCATCCATTCAAACGGTTGGTCTTTTAATTCCGGGATGCTCACCAGTCCACTTCACATGGTGACATTAGAACGGAGCGGGTGTCATTATGATTGAGGCAATGAAGATCGTGTTTGAGTTTGCCAGAGTGACAGGTTTGTGTAAGACCTGAAGCTACCTAAGGTGACAACTGTGCAATAATTCTCTTTACATGATTGATAGTGACTGGCCAAAATTTCAAACAATGTTAGTACTTAGGAGTAAACTGTGAACTTGAGTAGGATGAGTGCAACAAACAAATTCAGCAAGAACAATCGCGACCTGCGAGGTTTCATTTCTTGCATTTTTATGTGGCGTAGAAGCTATGGAATTAGCTGGAACGCCGAACTGGTTTGTTTTGGCTGGAGATGTACAGTACTGTAGGAAGCACTCTCAGATGATCTGGTCTGTCCGGTATTAAAGTTCCACACACCGTTTGAGCATTGCTGACCCGTCACAGTTGGGGGTGAGATGTGTCCAACTGTAATATGCAATCAATCACAAATCAGTCACTCTTATTTTGTGTTTTACCACTCTTCATCTGCGGTAAACAGGACAACACCTGGGGTTATGCACTCATCGTGTCCGGTATGGTCCTGACCGGTCTGGTTATCGTTTACAATCCTGTCCGATTTCGCCGAATCATCATTAATAACTTCGGCACAAATGACTGGCCAGTACCTATCATTTGGATTGGAATTATCTCGTAAGTCTTTTCACTTACTATCAGATGAGTTTAACATTAGTTTAACCATCAATCTTGCAGAGAATGACTCTGAAGATATCATCACAAAAATTGGTATCCGCAAAAGCACTTTCTTAAGTGGTTTAAGTCAGCGACACCTGTAGACAAATAAATGAATGGTTTCATCGGTTTCAGCAATTCCAGGCAGGTGGGCTTGTCCCATCATCTCGGCATCGGCATGAAAATATGGAAAAACAGTAATTCAGCTAGCTTGAATATTGAATGGATGTACTCAATTTCTGTGTAAGAACTTGATTTCATGATAAGTCTATCAGAAGTTACTCAAACAAACCACCTGACTAATTGTCTA
This sequence comes from Opisthorchis viverrini, assembly GCF_000715545.1. Taxonomy (NCBI): domain Eukaryota; kingdom Metazoa; phylum Platyhelminthes; class Trematoda; order Opisthorchiida; family Opisthorchiidae; genus Opisthorchis; species Opisthorchis viverrini. Next base: position 189,527 of record NW_008751900.1, on the reverse strand, counting down.
TACAAACCTTTAACCAGATCTGGCATTATATGCAAGAAAGTGTTGGAAACGAACTGCAGCCAACGAGTGCCGAACAAAAACATGCAATTCAGATGTACTGAACCAGATATTCTGTAAGGCCAAGCAGCAGTTCTAAGTTCCCATCAAAACGAAATATAAAAAAAGGCATACTCGGTATGGAACTAGGTCATCGAGGACCATGTCCACTACACGTAGCATTTTGCTATCCTGCAACAGTCTTCCGAGGCAGGGTTAGTCAGCTCCAGAAATGTCCTGGATGAACGCTACTCGGCTAAGGCCTGTTTCTCACAAAGAGCGATCCACTGTTGGCTTCAGTGACGCAAATCGAGACCGAATTACCCCATTTCGTTCTTGAATGCCTTCGTATTGACAAACCCGTTTCCGACTCGGTGCAGGGATCAAGGCCTGTCTGGTGTTTCTACACAGCAGATGAGAAAACCGTCGTAAATAGATTCGTTTAAAGAGCTGAGATAAGTGTCGTAGATCATGACAACCTTTTCAGGTCTCATCATCTGGCATCCTTTTCAGATAACAGGCCCTCAACACACGTGGGAGACACGATAGGCCAAAAAACCTTAAGCTTTCAGATAAGCTAGCAGAGGCGATGTTTTGCTACGTTGAAAAACCCCGAAGTAAACCCCCGTGTAAACTAATCTTGTTTTGATTACAGTACGGAGTTCGGTCACATGGATACTTTTCAGGCACTAACAATAGGCGGTTAAACTTCCTGTTTAGCCTATCTTTTGTCTAAAATAAAGGAGCTAAGATGCTTGGAGTCTTATTTCAATTCTCGTTTCGAAAAGCCGGGTAGACACGTCCGTGACAGTGAGAACAGACTTAGTCTCCGAGTTGTTGGTACAGTACAAGTTCATAGTACTTCCAAGCGATTACCCGATAGGAAGATACCCTCAGCACTTTCCAAGCCAGCTATCCAGGTCTGAGTATCCGACTGGACAAGTCCCTCCAATACCCAACTGATAGAAGGTTAGAGGGTATCCGAAAAAATGGACACCACTGCGGTAGGTCAGATTTCAAGCCGGCCACCGTAGTAAGCAATAAGTAAACGATAATCAAAATGAGAAAACTGCCAGCGTGGAAGTGCATTTGTGTTCACGTGCGTGTTTGTGTGTTTATGTCACTGGACACAAACATGCTGAAAGAGCTACAAAACCCCATTTACAGTGAACCGATAAAGGGTTGACACAAATAAACTAACAGTAGGAAAAGAGGACACTACAGTATGCACAAGTACTGGCTGATGAATTATGATGAATGAGGCTGTACAGGTGGACAAGCTATTTCTGTTCAGCTTGATTCACAACACAGTGGGTAAGATTTTAGGATAGAGATGGTGATCAGTTTGTCGCAAGTGTTGAGGAACTGGATAAACGGAAGAGGGTAACTTTATTCGGAACCGAGGTCGTCCAGTGTCCTGTTGCATATTCACTCTGATATTTGAGCCGATATCTCATTGAGCGATTGGAATGAACAAGGAAAGCGAACGGCACCAATGTAGGACGGTCGCTTGAGACTTGGGAGGATATTAGAGGACGAACAACGTTTAAACTTTGGATGTCTCCACCAGTAGGCAGTGAATGGTCACATCGCAAACACCAATTTCTGAAGGCTTGTCCTCCACCACGGAAGAAACTGGTTTCTTTAACGTCCTCATTTTGTCCGACTTAGACAAGTTTCGGGCAGCTTTATTTTTATTGCCTTCTCTGTCTGCAATGGAATAGATTGTTTGGAAGACATGCTTATGGTGGACCGTGAGACCCCTTGTTAGCTAGAGGTAGAAAGTTCCAACCCGCTGTAATGCGACAATTTAGCACAATTTCTTTTCGGTATCGAAGAATTTGATGAGGTTAAGTAGACGTGGGTACCATCAACTGTTAATTTCTCCCCGTCAAAGTTCGCAATTTTTTCAAATCCTTCATGACGCCTTTAAATCGTTGTTTCAAGTTACTTTAGTTGGACAGATTGATAGCCCCCCCCCCCCTAACGTGTCATACTCGTATGTTCATCAAACCTTGGCCAACTATAAAAAATAACTAAGGACTATCTTCGTTCACTGGTATGTAAACCTGATACTTTGTAACTTCCAAGGTGAACCAATATAAAGAGCACTTTCATTATGTTCATCAAACCTTGGCCAACTATAAAAAATAACTAAGGACTATCTTCGTTCACTGGTATGTAAACCTGATACTTTGTAACTTCCAAGGTGAACCAATATAAAGAGCACTTTCATGCCTTGCTTGCAAGTCGAGCGTGACCGCGCGATTTTAACTCCACTTGAGCAAAATAACCGAATTTCCTTCGACCATGGTGTAGTTGTTGTCGATCAAATAAACATTTAGTAGCTAAAATATCAAACCTCTAACAGTTGTTCCTTGTTGAAGTATCTGAATGGGTTCATTGACCATGAAGTGTCAGCTATGATCTCAAATTGAGTTGTATAAGCCAACCTTTCTGTCTCTTTATTTCAGCGTGGTCGTGCCCGTCATCTTTGTGTTCTTAATCGTCTGGTGGATTTACGATTATATTAGGGAAGCGGAACGCTGGTACGATGTGACGTGGACTTCGGTAACATTGACGCTTATTGAGGTGAGCATTTTGAGAGCTTTTGCCCCACCGTAGATTTTCCATTGCCTTGAAACGGTTCTCAGAAGTTTATCATTCAAGATGTCCGCGTTTATCGTTTATCCTTTTGGCATGCCTTGGATAATGCCAACATACGTACCGATGCTAAATTAACTGAACGTGTGCAATCAAAGTTTCTTGCTTGCTGGCACTTCTCTGTGCCCGGGAGGCCGATCTAGGTATTTCATTCACTATGAGGCACCTACAACCTTGTAAGTTACCTGGTAATTTTGCTCCATGAAGACAGAATACCAACTTTCAACACGATTTCAAATTATGAGTGATGGTAACTGGAATAGTTTCATTCCTACGTAGCTTGCTGTCTGCTCATTGGAGTGAATTCGCCGTGTTATAACCTATATAAAAATCCTTCATCTTTGGGGAGTATGTGAATGAGTGAGATAACCTACCTTAGGTGATTCAAGCTGTTTTTAAACCATTTACAAGTATCTTCTCAGAAGAGTCTACAAAACAATCGATAGGTGATCGATAGTGGTCAGTCATATTTTACGCCTGGTCAAGCCAAACCTAACGCGATTTCACGGACTGTTTGTAGCAAAAGCATACGGACCTAAACATTACATTCACGGACACGTGGCCGACAGCTTCAAAGGTCCAGAATCTGAGCTACTGAACAGACGAAATCACTCGTAATTTTAGTGTGTGAAAGTCACGTACCCATGAAAGCTCCAGTATCTGCTTTCTTAACTGAAGTTTCCCCATACGGGTAGTGAAACAAAAACACCAGGTGGACTTATTCATCTCCGGACCGTTAAATGTCATACAAGGAATAAAAAGTAATTTTAGTGGGACAATTACCGCTAAGAAGGTAAGGGATAGAAAATCTACTTGTTAATCAAATTCAAGGTCATTTATCCGGGTTGTGTGGGAGATATTATCAGCTGCGAGCCGTCATCAAACGACGCGGGATAAAACTGACTTTTCGTCGTGAAGCGGTAAAGATGGATGGAGATAGCCCTGGAGCCCGCGAGATTACGTGATCTGATAACCTCCGACCGGTTTCTCAGTACGCTCAAGCCTATCAGTGGTACCACCCATCATACGCAGTAGAATGTTCCTTACTGCGCATGTAACGATCCTACCAGCTAGTTCTCTGCGGGTGTTTCGCCTTTAATTATACCACCCCATGACATGTCCCAGTTCTCATACGCATCAGAATTTCTCTGGACCGTACAATAAAGTTCGTGTGGAATCACGGTGGTCTGCACAAAAGTGCAAACATCTTTAGCTTCACTTTTTTTTGTCACAGTAACTGTTGTCTATACTGCTGTGATGCCTAACTGCTTGGCTGACCAGTGTGCTGCTGACTGTCTAACCTATTAGCCAGTGGAAGCGGAACCAATTTCGATCAGAACAAGAGCTGCGAACTAGTGACAAATTTTGGTACGGCGTGTATCGCGTGAGCAAAACCATACGACGACTCGGAGTGCGTAATAGACGAGGCCATCTGCTGACGGCTGTAGTGGGACAGCTTGTAGATCTCAAAACACGTGATTGCGCAGAGAGGCGATTCGCACGGGTGCACTTGGCTGGCCAGTAGATTAATGAGGCGCATGCTACACTCATGTTTTTCAGCGCCTTCTCAACGTTAGAAGGATGGTCTAGCACTGAACAGAAGTTCTAAAACGGTTAGGCCTTTTTAGCGTTCAGCTGCTTCCAGAGGGTACGAAAGACCCATTTTTAAGGAGAGAATTTATACTTAGACGTAATGCGTTATTCATCTGGTCGCTGAAAAGTCTTCGATAACCCACGACCGGTTTCGCCCTTCTTGGGGTTCATCACTTGGGGGAAGCCATCGAGTTTCCGTCAATCTTATCTTCCAATGGAACCCGAATTACAACCTTATGAGTATTGCATTACGTCTATACAATGTATCGCAACACCTCGAATATCGTAACAACTGAAACGTGAAGCAGCCTATTGCAGCGGATCCAGTTGATTCTGTACATCAGAAGCGAGAGATTCAACTGGGATCCAGGTGAGTCTCCCTTCAAAACCAAATGGTGACTTGTAAGCGGATCCAGTTCTGTACATCAGAAGCGAGAGATTCAACTGGGATCCAGGTGAGTCTCCCTTCAAAACCAAATGGTGACTTGTAAATAACTGACACTAGCAGCACAGAAGGAAAACAAGACCTTACTGTTAACTGCTAACGCAAACAAAAGGAGCATCAAACTTCACAGTTAAAGAATACGATTGGCACCATTTAAAAGTGCATCGTTATCGCAAAGGAGCTGTTTTATTATTTGCAGTTCGCATTTCTTGGTGAAAAATCCCCTCCCACATTAGCTGATACTTTGAATCCGTTATTCCGAATTATTAGTCGACAAGTAAAACTTGACCCATAGTGACGTAGTGTAAAGTTAAGCACGGTTCCACCGTCAGATAAAATTTAAATCACACTGACTGAAAACTGAATGGCAAACGTGAGTGCTAAACGGTTTGTTGAAGACCGTGTTCTAACTGGTGTTTTTTTAATGCCAACGGCTTTCAGTGTAAATGACAATCCGGTTTTGTTCCGTCAACTAAAAAGTCTTTTAAACGGTACTCGTAATCAGCGTTGTCCACTAGTTGGTTACAACACCCAGTCAGTCCTTTATTCCGGTTAACAAAGTTTCATACCACGAAAGAGCTCCACTCCGTTTGGCCCTCAGGCACTCTCCACTTCCCGTCAGTTGCCTAGCAAATCAGTGAGGCTAAGCCTTTTAGTACTATTTTGTTCGGTCTCTCAGTAACTATGTGCACTTCGAGAACTACATTATTTGTCTCTGAATGCCAACTAAAGGTGGATGCACTAATCTCCAAGGCGTTCGAGAAGCAAATGACCGTTAAAAGTTGGTGGCTTTCGATTGGCTGTCAAACGGGTAGACACCCAAGAAAACGCAAACAGATCCACAAGTAAAACATTTCGGTCAATGTGAATAGGGTTGGCAAACAAGGCTCGCCGGTGTTTGGTAAGTGAAGACTACGGATCGAGCATCAGAGATGTTTAGATCTGAAACTGGCTATTTGTTGATGTATTTAGCGGGTCAGCGAAATAATAATTGGTCTCCGACTGAAGCGGCCTTTCTGTCATAAAGTTTTTTATTGGAGACGTAAACTGAATTTGTCTTGATGAAATACGGAATGGAAGTGACTACTTACTTTCTTTTGAACAAAGAATTCTGGGTCATTGATAGTGGCTTGAAAACTGATCATAGATAGTTGCACCTAAGCGAAACAAATGTGTACTAAGTGTACTACTTTTTTAAGACCTAGTGATTCACAGGTGACTTCTGGCAACTGCGCTCAAAGGTGCTCTGTATCGATGTCAGGCACTATTCGGTCAATGATTTCTGCCTTGTTATGTTTGTCGTAACTAATTGCAACCAACTCACTTTTTTCCACATACAGTGGTTGGTCGTGCTTGTTGTTATCCTGATAATAAATTTCGTGGTCGTTCGAATCAAACGGGACTTATATGTTGAAACTCGAAAATATGGATCCGATCCCCACAATCCGGAAACCTACGAAAAAGATTCAATTCTGACAATTAAAACGGTTCGTGTTCCCAAAAAAAGTGTGGATTCGGTCCGAACAGTCTAGCCAACATGGTAAGGCACTCGGGCACATACTTTATTTTTGTAACCGGCCTTTTTTTCATGTGATCTATTCCCCTCTCATGTCCTTTGTATTGCCTTGTTCATCCTTTGTTCCACCGAGATTTGCTGTTGTATATGTCGAATTCTGTCTATCTTATACGTGCGAAAAGCTTGCTCTCTCCAGTGTGCACATCTTCAACCACTACTTATGGAGGCGAATTACGTCCGTCCAGACTTCCTATTTATTTCTCTTCGGTATCATATTCAATCAAAGCAGGTGTCAGAAAACCCCTCCGGTAAATCCACATTTGCTTGCCCGGTCTATGCGCTTCTATTTACCTTAATGTCATTGAAAAATATAAATGCTATGATTATGATATGATATGGGCTTGACTATTTTGCTCGTAAACAAGGTTAGTAATTTCGACTAGTCAACTTTCGTTAAGGTCAACTTGTTCAAGCTATCGGCTGCCACTTATTTATAGTGGGAGGGTAGTGGGAAATTGTATAAACACGAAGTACAGTGTAAGGCTCATTCAGTTAAAATTGTTCGGTTATTAGGTCTAAATTACGAGTTAGATGGCAAGCGGTTTTGACCAGCCTGATCATTCGGAGTTTGCCGCTGAAATCACGGGTGATTAACAGGAGATCGCGTCTGAGAAATGATTTGCTTCGGTTACGGCTTGTTATTTGGGCACCTTAGGTAGCATTTCTTAATAGCCGAAATGTCGGGCGATGCGGGCTATTCACAAAAAATGTACAGACGCAGGTCACTACTGAAATCTATGTGTGAAGATTCGAATATTTCTCCGGCTGCTATTCTATTTACTTACTCTACTAAGAAACTTCATCGTCGTGAACGCCTTAAGCAAGTTGCCTTCGGGCATTTTAACCTTAGTTATTTTGCGTTCTAGCTTCTCTGAGCTTACCATATTAGTTAGGTTCATACGGTTATTAGATAGAGAATCGGCATAGTATACAGAGAAGCAGCCACTTACGCCACTTACGTGAAAACCGTACTCATTCATCCAGTGAACTAGCTCCGAAACGACCCTCTAGGTCGATGTTTGATCGAGCTTTGTGCCCAAGAAAGACAGCTTACCAATATGGGATGTTGCGGATTCCGTGAGCTATATTATTTTAACTGCATCTGATGAAAGGTTGATATAGAAATTACCAAGCCACTTTGCTGCGTTTAACAATTGACTGGAACATTCGGACAGCGTCTAATAAACTTCAGGAGGACACCTGAGCAGCTTTACTTTTGAAAACACTCCGTTCAAGTGAGGTTTTCGCTATCGCATCTAATAGTTTTAATTACGTAGTTAGAAGAGTATTATTTTGACTGGTGATTTGGTAAGGGCTACACACTGCTGTAGGTTATATAAATCAAAAGAAGTAAAGAGACGAAACAAATTCGGTGGGTCTTATGTGGTAGGATTGGGTCGTATGTTAATCAGCTGTCAGCAATGCACCTTCCGCTTCGAAATATCCAAGAAGGAAGTAAGATTAAGTTGACCAGGAAAAACCTGAGCCTAAAAGCATCTCTGCTGATAATGTTGAGACAGTACGAAATATCGGTTCGGCTACTTGACAGCGAAGATTTTTGCTAAGCGGATGGTAAAGCCCTCTGTTAACTCCTCAAGCCAAACTAAACAAAAGGGAAAAATCTAAAGGCGAGAGTCATTCGGTCATGTGATCACATCGTTGAACTTAGAGGTGCATACAGTGGTGGTAAAACGAAAATTTAAAAATGGGCAGTGCAGTCAACCTAAATTGTGAACTGTCGACCGGGATTGGTGTTTCGGAAAATTCAAAGACCTGATTGAGATTCAAGGATGGATTCGACAACCATTTCAACAGGTTTCCTATCTATTTTCGAAAAGTACGGGTCAACACACACAAAACACACTCGCTAGGATAAAGAAACCAATAACCTTAACATGACGATATTTAAAATGAGAAAATGCAGATGCAAGATATTAGTGCGAAATTACAGTTCGCGCCTGAACCCCACTGCTACACACACTTGCCACAACCTAATTAATTTAAAAACACTGGAGCTACTTCTCCGAATAAACTGTAGATATATGAAAGTCAGAACGCTGGATTCCTGAAACTACTGTAAACGTCACAGGAAACAGAATTGCCTAGGAAACACCGCAGCGATTTTAGAACTGCTTGTTTTTCAAACCACAAATCAGTTTACTTTGTGGTAGACGTTGTCCATAATATTTTTCGAACGAATCATAAGCTGTTGGAGGTACACTCTCCGCTCAGTTTACCCAATTCCTTACTGCTTCATTACTTGCTTTTGAATGAGCTACCGATTACTGTAATCACGAGCGTCGGTATGGAAAGTGTCGTTCCGCCACGGCATGACCTGTTAAAACCGCTATAGGCGGTAAGTAAGCATCCCGTTTCTGATAAGGAATTTCGTAAATTCCGTGAACTTGGACCTGACACCATCTTCATCAGGCGCAAAGTAACACAAAGTCCAAACTACTGATCACTTAGCAGGTAATCACAGGTCATTCACACTGTCTGACATTGTGAACACATGTGCAGTGCTCGATTACCTAGGTCAATACTGTCTTGTTATCCGTGGGTAGCGAAAAATCCATTTTACCCACGAGCCGATTCAGAGCAAATGGTTGTTGAAATGTTAGCACTTAACGGGGATGGGCAGACTGCATAGAGCGACAAACCGCACACAAGCGCAACAGGCTCAGCAGACCGGCTAAAGTAGTAGCCAACCCCCGACCGTGACTAGTTGGCTTTGTCTCGCTCACATACCCGAACAGAGAACGGCTTCTGTCATGTTCAGTCCAATGATGCCTGCTTCAGATATCTTTTTTCAAGTGATCTAACTCGTGAACAAACCTGTGAGTTCAATCATCGGGAAGCTGAGCGAGGTGTTCGGCTTTTGACGATCCAGTGGTGTGGCAGCGAGCAATCCGGCATGCGCACGCAACACTGCATGCAGGCATCGTTCTCTCCTCAGATTTGTGGGTGTGACAGCCAAGTGCAGATAATGGGCTCATTCCCCTCGGGCATCACTGCATACTGACACAAGTGAGTCAGGGAATAAAGGTAACTAGGCGCACCCGATCCACATACGAACATGAAATAGAGGGGTCGATGGAACTTCAACAAGTGGAATGCTCATGTGGCGGTGAGCGTATGCGGGCAATTATAATGGGTATTGCCTAACCAAGCTCGCCAATCAGACGATTTGTTGCTATCGGTTGCTCTCATGTACAGTCTTGATACAACGGCGAACTCTCAGTTTCCACTATACCACCGGTACGAGAAAAGTCACCCTTGAAACTATCGCCTCCAAGATGAACGAATTGAACAACCCGGTGCATCGTTGTTCGTCGGACATTAGGCGTGAAAGGATCAGTGAGTGAAACACTTGGCTGCGTCCAGTCAGGTTTTCTACGCATCACAAGATCATCTGGCGTGTGTCCCAATTGACTAACGAGTATTATTTTTCGGCATACCGAGTGTGGATATAAAGAGAAGTCTGCTGCCAGATGTTTCACCTGTCACTGTCATAATTTTTTGTGCGCCAAGAAGTAATGGGTGAGGAGACTAACTGCTAGGCTCCAGCTTTCTGCGAGAGTGTGCGACTCAGCTGGTGTCGGTTGATCTCGACACAGCACAATTCACTTCTCTGTTGATATCAATATACGTGAAGTGGAAGAGATCGCATACCTAAAACACATAGCTCCAAGGCGCAGTGCTCCGAGGTATGTTTAAGAAGAATTTTGCGAGAAGGCATATATTGCGTAGATACGGAGAACTGCGGTTTCAAGAATCCACGAAAAGTGACACAAACTGCTCTTGATTTTAGGCCATAAAAATCTTTTCGGTGTTGTTCACGGAAGCACCATGGCAAAGTTCCGAAGGTCTTGGTTAGGTGGGAACCAATCCACGTTCATATCAAGCTGCACGAACAGAGAAGCTCAAAAATCGCGATTCCGGTTGGGAGTTTTGATGTGGTATTCACTGAACCGTTTTTCTAGGCGGGCAGTTGTGCACTGCGCAAGGATGCACATCACATTTTCAGGCAATGCGAATATAACTAGCTTATTTTTCTTTCTGAATTCAAAGTCAGTCGCTCAGAAATTAAAAAGTGTCAGAGCGGAAATATTTGAACATCAGGAAGTTAAGTGAAATGCACTTGTCTGGGCGTAGATTCATTCTGAAGGCGCAGTATAATACTGATACACAAGGATCATTCTGAGGAGCTAAATGTTTGTGATCTACAGTGATGTTATCAGCTCTATGTCTCGTTAGATGAGATTAGTAGGTGTGTTTAAAAATGTGAATGCAACCAACGCAACAATGTTCATACAGAACAGACGGATTGGCAATCCATTACTGATGGGCATAAGAGAAGAATGAAAAAACCTTCACAAAACAGATAGGAACTAAAATCCACGAGAAACCCCAGCAGTGACAGGGCACAAGATAGATTTCGGAAATGTTATTCGGAGGAAGGACGACCGGAATTCCTTTCTCAACCACAGGCACGTGATTAAGAAGGGTGTGTCAGTCATAAAAGACATGTGAAGTTGACGGAAATATTCCGTTGTTATGCAATGAGTCCGAATGCATAGCTTCAAACTTGTGGTATGTATGTTACCGCGAATACGATGCACGCCATGGAGCTGCGAATTTTCACATACAGTCTATGTATAATTTTGATGATTGCAAAAGTGTCGTCCACGTAGTGGGTCCATATTTTGTATTTGTATCCGGCGAGAAAGAAGACTTCTGTAAATTTTTTTGAATTTCGTTTTCGTACGCATCTTGAGTCCAGCGGAGAATATTACGAATCTATACCAGAGCCATCAGTTGGGTTGCCAATTTCAAGATTTATTGCAGCAATTACAATGTAAACGATGGAGAAAATTGTATTTCCTGATGCAAATCCCAAAATATGGATTCGTTAGCTGAACTAAACTTCTGCGGTCATTTAAATGCAAACTGCAGGGAGTGAACCAAGCACTAGACTGCGTTTTCGACGACATCATATTCGCAGTCAAAGGTGAGGACAACGGAATACAAGCATTTCTGGAAGTCCCAGAATTGTCAGCCTAAACTGAGGTCCACGGAATGACGACGCCTACCAACCGAATTAGGACCTACACAGCAACCATCCAAATTGTTACAAGCAAAAGCTGCATTTGGAGGCTTAGCAATAGGATCAAGAAACGTTGCGGCACTAAATTATCCAAGATTAGAGAAGGAAAACGCCTATACAAATTCATCTGTAGATCACTCAGGAAGTCAAATACGACTACCAATAACAAAAAGGAATGCAAGTGAGTCCCACTCGCATCAATAACATCGCTAAAATGTGGGCAAGGCCCTTAGGACAGCATAGTATGACGGTCGCTTACAAAACTGCGGACAGTTAGCGGAGGATAATGCCTAAACCAAGAGAACAATTAGGCCCAATGATGAAGAACAGTATCATATACAGGATCCAAAGCAAGGACTGCGATAAACGATACATAGGACAAACGGGAAGGAAGCGCTCCGCCTTAATACCTGAACTCAAGCTTGCTACTTAAATACATGAATATTTTTTTACATTCCTCTTCACGAAGACCAGAAAGGAGTAGTACTTGAGTGCTGACCCAACCAAAAACTAAGAAAGAACGTGAATTAATGGAAGCGTGATACTTTAGGGAAGAAGACATGAGAAAACATTGAAAATGGCCCCATTCATTAGTCACTAAGAGCAAGAGGACTTTATAACTTGGGAATTCTGAGCTGCACAAGCGACCAGATGGACAACTCATAAGCGAAGCAGGAAACTCGATTCAAACGAATCCATGAGCCAATAAATTAAAGTACCCAATCGACCGATGGACGCAGGGTGGTGCAATCAACCAACCAATATCGAGAAGATCAGACTAAAGGGCAATGCAAACTGGGAAAGGACCAACCAAAGTGAAGGAGGAAACTACTAAAAATAGAATATATTGAGATAACCAATAATCCCAAAGGAGCGAAGACCACAATGCAACAAAGATAATACAACAAGCCATCATCTATGGAGATAACAGACAGTACTCAAATACGATGCAAACCTGCTCAGACAAAAAGAAGTGCCTATCCGATTATGCATTGATTATGCCTCCTCGTGTGGTGACGAAACGTTGGCCTATCAGTTTCCAGTTTAGGCTAACAGGTCAACAGCCACCTGATAAACAATAACCGACGTAACACAGTAACACACTGAGACCCGCAATAAGTGGTCGTTGTTGGGAAGTAGTCGGTATAGAGAGTTTCTACTATAAATCCTGCAACATTTTCATTCAGTTTGCGAAAAGTGACCAAAATAACCAGCCTGTCTGTGAGTGAGGAAGACTTCAATGATTTGATCAACGGCCCAGTGACAATATTGAAAAAGACAACGAAAATGAAAACTGAAGAAAGAAAATGAAATGTAAATGCAGACAAGCACCGTAGTGCGTTTACCTGTCTATTCTCATCTAGTACACTTGTATTCTGCGACAGTTAATCCTTTCTGCAGAGGCCTCGTCCATTTATAAACCATCGTCACTTAGCTCATGTGTCAACAATTACGGGTGGTGAAACCAGTCTGATCTCCCAAGTACACGCATGCTTATTTATCTCAAGTAGCTCCATGAAGCAACTATACATCGTTTCGCTGAAAGAAAATTGTGACCCGACTGGCTTCCACAGGTCCTCTACAGTATAGTGGTTAAACCAAATACTTCATAGCACATGCATGCGTGTTCTTTGACAAATTTCACGAGAGCATTAGAAGGCGTTAGAACTATTTCAGGTACCTCAGCAGCTATTTACATACGTTCAAAATCATGTCAAGGACATGGTTGCAGCTAGTGAAACCTCTACAGCGATCGGAGGTCATCAGACCCAAGATCAAACTGGTCAAAATTACTTGGCTGGTAGATGGGGTCTATTATTAGCCCTAACGAGGTATGGCAAGTTTGGTCACAAATTGTTTAAGGAAACTTAGTTCAACGTCGTATCGCCGCAGCGTCCGAACAAAGTGATTACCGCCGTTTTGACAGTTTGTGACCTTGAAGGAATGTCTTGTTTTTCAATCTGTTCTAACCCAGCAAGTGTCCAGCGATTGTGTTGAAGGAAGACTGACATTTTAGGACTTGAATTCACTGGAATGTACCAATAAATGCATCTACAACATGTTTGATACTCATGATCGATCGTCCACGAGCACGCCAATGAACCGTTGCAACAGGATGAAACGCCGAAATTCACTGCACATCGCCTCGTCGTGACGAATACAAATAAAATTAGCTGGAATAACCGACATACTGACAAAGTAGCGAGCGCTGACGACACTGATTCCAGTTTACTAACCAAAATATCGATATGTTCCGGTGGGCTGCAACTGCAGGTAGGACAAGGCAACTGACCTGCATCGAAAAGATATTTGTTAGTCATTTATCGCTTTTGTTTATACTTGTGTCCATTTATGTCCTATGAGGTCTGTGGGACCGCGAATGGCCGACATACTGACAGGGCTCATTTTCGCGTGACCACTAATGACCTTGAACACTTTAATTAAGCTTTCCTGATTATCCTTCATATCAAGTGAAAACAGTTCTAGGTGTTAAAACCCATCTTTTCAGGTTTCTCTACTACCTATATTTCCATCATACCTGTTCCGAAAAATTAGTTCTGTCAGGATTGGAAGGTATGTCACTAATATGTTTGACTGTACCAGCTCAACTTTCGGAGAGGGATTCTTTTAGAATGGTTTAGCTAAGGACTTTGTGGGGAAAGTTATTCTTCGAAATGGCCGAATATTCAATATTGTGGTAATGGGCATCACTGAAACGATGGTTTCGATATTGTTTTGGAAGAGCTCGGTAAACAGTCAGTAGTCTTTAGCTGTGCAGCATTTCACTTTTGACACAAAAGCTTCATCGGGCCAAGTGAGATATGATGTTTGTTTTACGGGATGTGGTGTTCGGTTGGTCTTATCACGTTGCACTCACGCAATTGCGACGAATGAATAGTGCGCTACTTCAGTTTAAGATGCCTTGGAAACCAATGGATTTGTCATTGTTACCGACATGGGCCAACGAGTTTAATATTCAACATTTGTTTCTGTTTGTGTGCAGTTATCAAACCGCTCAATCTCACTTCACTGAGTGTCAACATTCCTTCCTCTGCTTGATCTGCTACCCAACAGTTGCTTCTTTGATCAGCGTAACGCTTTCAATAATCGGAGATGTTTTGGTACCTTAGTAAAACAATGAGTGATTTTAGCACCTGTGCACTGTGCCAAAACGATTGTCGCTCAACAGTTGGAGGATCGGCGCCATAAGATTAAATTAGCTGCTTTAGGGTTGCGGTAGACCGTCTCGGTTCCATCGTGGAGTTAAGCAGTTCTGGACGTGCTGAATTCATTCTGGGGAGAAATGGTCTACTTCTAAATCATCGGGTCCCTTTACGTGCTGACAAGATGGTTGTTTCGAGTAACCATTTAGGAGAGTTTCATTAGTATTTATGGAGCACCATACCGGTCCATTCTTCCGAGTTCCAGTACCCATGGGTAACAACTTGCCAAATTTTACCACCCCCGTTAAAAGTCTACTGATGAATTTGAAGTAAACCAGGGTGGTTCTACAAGCTCATTTGTGATTCAACTCAGGCACATCACATCGTTGGTTGGTGTGGAATAATGTGACCGTTAGCATACCGACATGGAAAAATGAGAAAACTGGGAACGGTCAATAAATGATCAGGCCACGAACGGTCTTGTGTAGTGCATGAGTGGAGGTGCAGTGGAGTTTGTGGGGCTAGATTATACATGGTCTATCACCGGACAGACTAACACTTGACGGTTTTAGCTAGCCACCAGTTTCCCTGCGCTTCAGATTGTGACAGCGATGTATCTAACAGTGATCTAATGTCTGTCGTGGCATATGAATTTTAAGACAGGAGAGAAACCGGCCAGCAATATTTCACCAGTACATAGACTCAATCCCTGTTACGTGTCGGCTAAGAGATGATGTTTTAAGTCAACAGAGGTTGCGACCCATGGAATAGGGAGACTCATGTGGATTTCAGCCAAGTATGATTCTTCCTTTCCATTTAATGTGAACAACGCCCTAAATTGCCTTTCTACACTTTTTTGGTCTGTATGGGTTGGCTTGTGTCCCGACAGTTGTGTGATAGGGAATTTTTACTGAGTTGGACTTCCTACCATTTCTGTTGATGATCCCTGTTCATTGAGAACGGCACACCCTCATGTATCTAGTCTGCTGGCTCCATGCCGTCTGTTCTGTTCACAGTCAGATGTCTGGTGCTTTCCAGCCATCAGCGGCCTTGGCGTAAATCGTAGTCGCCTTCTTAAAAGGTCCACGTTTTCCTGATCTATTCTATCTCATGGGTCTAGCACATGTCCCCTCATTCCCGAGTTTCCAACCACCACTGGAAACTAGTCCAGACTTCTTGGTGTTTTGTTGTGCCCAACAAATCCAACCATTTCTCCTATTCAGACCCTAGTGTCATCATGGCAAGTAATTCTATGCATAATCAAGTCCTTCCAACCGCAAAGCGCTTTTTCAATCACACTAATATTGAGCATGAACTTCTTTGCTTCTGAAACGCCGCTGTGATTTTGGCTGTGTTCAGCACTCCTAGAATAATCTCGGGTGGGTGCTGCGGCTATGGTTTCCCCTAGTAGGTCTTCATGCTGGTGCAAATAACCTTCTTAGCAGTAGCCCAAACAAAAGCTTACTGGATATCCAAGTCCTTAGATTATCCTTTACCCTCAGTTTGAGCCACCGTTCGGTCGATTTTTTCTTTACACAGCATTGTGGTGCACCTAAGTATTGGTGAGGCAGTATTAACGTGCACCGTCGTCGTATTTTCTGATGAGTGGCTTGGGATGGCCGTGTGTCTATTGGTTTTCGACAAACAGTGCCTCTTAATTTCTAGCTAATCTGGTGTTTAATGCGGTCCAGGTAGGGTAGTGTGTCCGAATTGGACCCTACCCAATTAATACAATTGATTTAGTGATCCAGATTACTGAGATACACGTAGAATTTCTTGCCTACATCACTTCGGGTTTCAAACTGAGTTGTCAACATACGGACAAGAAACTCGTAGACAATGCCCTCTTTTTCAAAGACCTCCATAAATGACCTCCATAACCGAAACCGGAGCTGTTGAAGATTCATTGCTAAGTCTTCTTCTTTCGAGTAAACACCCAAGTAAAAAATGATTGTAAAAGTGCGACGCAGAAAACACCGGAAAACTGCACAAGCGCCTCCTAAGAGGACAATAATAGACTGAAACTGAGTTGTGACGTTCGCGGTGCACAACTTTGTCTGCATTCTTGCCGTGAGGAGGCAACCAAAAACCTGGTTAGTCAACGATTGCAGACGAATGAGGTGATGTTATCGCTTTCAGATTTACCGTATTTTTCCTTGTTTAAGGAATCCATTTAGTTTTTGACATGAACACTTTGAGCACGAACCTGTGACTTGTTATAGTGCAACTGCAATCCATTAGTCATAGCTTATTTCAGTCAGGATTTCTCGCAGGCTAGCGCAGATGACCTACTCGAACCTGAAAAGCTGTCTCCTGAATAATGTTTCTTGGTGGCTCCTCAAGTTCACCGCGGTCAGGCTGCGCACAGTCTGGTCCTACTGGTACAATTTTTCGTGACTTCCGCCCCCTCCCTCCGCCGAACACAGAAAATCTTGATAAAAACCCTTGTGTGCTTTGAATATTTCTGGAGCAGCCATGCAATAGCGAGACTTAGATCATATGGTTCAAAAACTATCTGTATTGGAATGTAATCTGTTGTCGGAGATGACAACCTAATCATCATTTGTTATTATACTCGAAACGCTTGCGCCCATGTGACCAAAACTTAAATAGTAACAAACCAGTGTGAGTGTCCGTATTCAACAATCTTAGTAATAATCATGCAACAGATAAGTGGAATGCAGCCTACATCACTAAC
The DNA here is from genome assembly GCF_000715545.1 of Opisthorchis viverrini. Taxonomy (NCBI): domain Eukaryota; kingdom Metazoa; phylum Platyhelminthes; class Trematoda; order Opisthorchiida; family Opisthorchiidae; genus Opisthorchis; species Opisthorchis viverrini. The sequence goes on along the minus strand of NW_008751900.1, from coordinate 172,244 downwards.
CAAAAATGCAATGTAACTGTTCAGTAAAGGACCTGCATGTGACTTAATGTTTCGTGTTAAACATGAATCTGAAAGTACAATATCCGATGTACAGAAACGCATGCATAGATGGAACTTTGAAACTTCAGGTAACGTATTAGCTACCTCTTCAATATCTTATTACCTTTCCTAGTTTTGTAGCGTCGAGAAACAGCTATATGAATGTGACTTTGTCTCAGGGGAAGGTCACTGGTGCAACAGGACGGCCAAAATTATTGATCGGCCGGACAATAACTGGACCGAACATGTGTGACTTCAGTCAGTGTGCAGCCTTTCTTCTCGTATAAGATCGTTTCGGTGACAGACTAAGTACTGTGGATAGTCGAGGCTAATATTTCACCACTGAATATCACGTTCTCTAGTCTCGGATTATGAGTTCTTCTGCCCACTTAAAACTACGGTGTACATGTATCACCGGCCTACATCATTTTAGAGTGTTTTAGATAGGAAGAACTTCAATGTATCCAGCGCATACAACTAGCACCAAAATCCCAAGTGGACTGCTCTTTTTCTCACCGGTTAATGGTACTCAAAATAAAGAACAACAAAATCCTACCTTGGAGTCATGGTGTTTGAATCCACAAGCACTACTCATATAACCTATTTCCCACTACTGAGAATCAGTAGGATCAGTGAAGCCATCGGTCTGGTGTTTCGCCTGTAACAGGAACCTAAAACGGTATTTTCCAGGGTTTTTTAGTTAAAAACTGTTAAGTTGTTCAAAAAAACCGGCTGGAAATTTCTAATTCATGTGACAGATAACAAGCGCCTTCCGATGCTTAGCTGGTAGATAGTTTGTCCAGTGAGAAATTGCTCAGTGCTTCGAGTCCAGCCCAGGCGTGCATTCGTGTTCATGTCATGTGCGTACGAATGATTCGTTTCAAAATTTAAAAAGGTCGGTGTGAAGACTGCTTATCACAACAATCACTGAATCCCTAGGGCCGTCCTGTTTCCCAGGATCAAACTGATTTTCTGTGGACTGAATCAACTGCTATATTTTGTTTCATTTTCAGTTACGAACTCCATTTTGAGTACAGCTTACGGGCGTGCAGTATGAAATCAGTGGGTTGAGTGGACGGATCGGAATTTCGTCTCGTTAGATACCGTGGAGAGTCTCGATTGACGGTTGAAGTAAGCGGAGGAAATTGGTGTTCGGGCGTCGTGGGGTATAACACGTTCACACACTTAACCGCATCTTTGGCATTTAAAATTACGATGTACACTTGTATGGTACCAATATATTTTACCAAAATGATGTCGACAGCTCACAAATGATTTCGCCATTCTTATTCGTTTTAGGAACAGTCCCAGAGTTTTCGTTAAGCTTCTGTTCCACCAAAATTCAAACTGCACGAAATTCGCGTGCGAAATAAACTTATTTGCACATTAATTTGGTTTCAAGAGGAGGATCGCCTGAACCTCGGATGAACCTCTTTTACGATATTCTTCAACTAAGCGTGCCGCGCAAATCCTCCCCCGTGTTTTATCTGGCACGGTATTGAAGGGTTACTGCTCACACGACCGGTTTCGCACCCATGGGGGCTCGTCAGGTGGGTGTCATCTCTTGGCTGTTGTCATCCTTGTGGTCTAGTTGAGCACTAAGTTATATTAAATGGTCAAAATACGCTCATTTGCAAACTAAATTGTTGTTAATCAAAGGCACGCGTGAGTTCCAGCTGAATGACGGTTTTATTTGGGTCCACCTGCTTCACCGTTAAAACTAAGCTGATATGCAAATAAGTTCATTCCGCTGGCGAACGTCGTACAATTTTGGTCCAAGTAGAACATAAGTTTGCTAAGACCTCGGATACTGTGCTTACCTGAATGGCATGTAGGAGATTGGCGAAACCGGACAAGGTCTGTCAAGGAGTTCTCAGCAACGTTGTGAGTAGGGTTCTTTCGGGAAAATATCTCAAACATGGTGCAAATTAAAATCTGATGCGGCCTTTGTGCAGCATATCCGAGTGAAAAATATCATATCAGCTGGAACTCGGTCGAGTGTCCTGTGAAAACCAAACTGAGGTAAAAATAAGTGCTTCTTAAAAGAGGATGGTTGTAATGTCCGAATTACAATTGTTTGATTTTATATCTGGTCATTATATTTTATATGTCAAACTGTCTCTGCTTACAACACTACCGCATCTTTGAATTATCTTCAGTAGTTTCAGTTATGTTAGATACATCATCTTTAAAGTCATAATGAAACTAGTGGTATTGGGCTCCAATTTATTCAAACGTAGCGCCACTAAACAGATGTCGACGCGAAGCATACGAATGTTTAGTACCACTGGTGAGTCATTATATCGGCTTCAGAATAGCGCTTGAAAATTTGTCTTCTATGGGAAAATGAGTAATTATAGGCAAAGTGTGATAGTGAATGGTAGTTAGCTTGTTTGACGACCGCACAAACCCGTAGCCTAGGTAAATGAGTACCATGTAATCCACCGTAATCAAAGAATGGCTATGCATAAGTGCCTTCAGAAGTGTCTGAGCGCTGCTTCAAATGGAACTTTCGTTTTCAGACCACCATATGTATTCCCTACATTGAACAGCATATTCTGAATTGTTCAAGGTATTCTTCAGCGTTGTTAACAATAATGTGGTTGGAGGTACCACGACGCCAAATACTGTTTTCGGTAAAAGCAATTACTTTCGAATTAAATCATAACTCTCAGCTCAAGAGTGGATAATGATAGTATTGAGTCGTATGGGTCCTTCATATGGTAGGAAAACCCATAACGCACTACGTTTACCTTCAGGTAAAAGGGCTCATCATCACCAAGGCAAGCGTCTAGGGATAAAATACTTGCAACAGAAACTTCCAGGTTTAGTGACTCACATCTAAAGATCAGTCGGAGTTTGTCGACGCTCCAATCATTTTGTTCCTAATAGGACTCATCATCATCAAGGCAAGCGAATATGCGTCTAGGGATAAAATACTTGCAACAGCTTTAGTGACTCGCATCTAATGATGCAAAGATCAATCGGACTTTGTCGACTCTCTAATCATTCCGTTCTATGGAGGGGTCATTTAACTGCTATGACTTTTGGAGGAAGATTTCCATGACGACGTAGCTACTGAGTCAGTCACAGCACAACTGAAGCACAGAATGGAAAGCGCCGTACACAGACTCCACGAAGGCTTTGAAAGAGTTTCGGCGAGCATCATCCGCCATTACAGTTAACGCTTGCAGATCCGCTAAATACGATAGACAGTCCCTGCTAAATGGACAGTGTCAATGAGTCGCATTCAAAAGCTACATGATATAATGGGAGCAGAAATTCAAATCTGTGCATTACCAATAAAAGGTTTCGGTATTGCATTGGGCATCTTGTGCTGTACATTTAGAATGATTGCCCAGTGAGGGTTTTTCCAAGCTTCTCCACCGTTATCGTATTCCATTGTTCGAAGGAGACTATGTGTTGTTTACGGGTGCACATAATAAAGTGCAATCCTCAGCTACGAAGTCCTCGATGGTTGGTATGACAAGCAGCTTTCCCATCAACGCAGAGAAGACTGCATCAGGCCAACTCATCAACGTTATGTCCTACCAGAGCAAAGAAACTAAGTTGGCATTTGCGGGTGACAAAAAACGCATCTAGTTGGATCTCTTGTTCAACAGGGATTCAATTGATTCCCCCTTTAACAACAATCAGTTTTCCGAACAGCGTATGTTGCCAGTTGTGCACAAACCGATGCTCCGGGAGAGCGTAATATTTGACGGATGGTGTTCTTCCGATTAACCCCAAGAACTGAAAAACTGGTCTTTGGCTGAGTAGTAACCTGGAGACTGATGTGATTGGCCAGTCAATGACTATTGTTTCCCCAAAAACTCCAGCGGATGGATTTGCGAACAACCCTGCATTCCTAAAGTCCCGAACATATTTTAATGAACATTGCACACCTTTCTACTACCTGAGTAGCACCGTATATTTGTTTGACTGTCGGTCTTGAACGGACGTACTATGCTATCAAGGCTGGGACGGGCTTGTGACTACCATGCAACTCGATACCAAACATTACCTCAATTATTTTACCCTTCTTTGTAACACAAAAGCGTCAAAATTACTATATTTCGTAAATGAGCATCTTGTAGCAGTTACTGCGTCAAATCTGTCGAAAGGGAAAGGTAGACCATCAACGGTGGCTGTAATCTTTGCACTTTGATCTGATAGACCTCCAGCCAACACATCGGTTTACCTGAAAAACGTTGGCAAAATTAGGCATCTCAGACGAAACTAAGCTGATTGGTGATGTCCGGCAGCCAAATCCAGTGGGTATCCAGTGCCAATTTGACGTAACCGTCATCGTACATAACATCTGATGGGTGCAAGGTGTGACGTGAAATGTTCAGGCAATAGGGGCCTCTTAGTAAAAATCTTAGGTTGAATGTTAGATATCCAACCAGGTCATCAACCAATTGAATACGGGGTTTGTCTCTCGCGTAGAGATTTGGGCTTATATTCAACTGCCATCCAGTATGCTACGAATCACAGGAGATGGTTCTGCTATTGTGTCTACTGGTCCTGCTGTTTCCGATGCATTTTATCAAGCATGGCAGTCATAAAGGTATAACGGTGCACGTGACTTAATATCTTTATCACACGAAATAGTGCTTCGGCGATCAAGCTTCAGAGAACGGATTGTGTAAACACACACGGCAACACTGACTTTGGTTCCTGGGTGAGAAGACATCCGGTTGGATAGAGTCGGACCCCATGAACCTTTATATACTCAAGAAACATGCAGCTGTTCCTCCTGTATTATGTCGAAAGAAGAGTTGAATAACCACGAGATAACGTTCGACGGGTTAGGACATGAACTTGGCAACGAAAAGATTACGGAGGAATACGTAAGTTTTGACAAGGTTCCTTGAGAACACTTCTCGTTGTCCTGAAATCCTTGTAGCCAATAAATCTGATGGTATACTTGCATCGGTAAGAAATCTCATTCGAATATCCTCTGACAAGAAACATACAGAGAATGCTCTGTAGTGTATGTTATTCTCATGGTGTCAGACCGTCTAAATCCAATACACTAACCAACAGACCATTTTGCGAAGATGGCGTGGTACCTTTGGGTAACCAACACATTTTCTTCAGCCCCAGCTTGTTTTTATGTGCCTACCTGATCAAGACTGTGAAGCTTACCTCAAGGATGGATGAAATTAAACAAAATGATATGAAACAATAAGACCTCTTGACCTGTTAAATCGTCCTGACTTGACAATTAAATGTACAAAAACGGTTCCCACTGCCCCAGGTATCCTCAGACTTATTCTTACACTGTGAACTCCAGATCATTCTCTAGTTCGGACTGAATACGAAAATAGTTCAGAATATCTTCTCAGTTGTTGGATGGCCACTCGCTTATGCGCCCTCAGATTTGGAATCTTTGAATATAAGTAATGGCATACTAAGTGGTGTTACTAGGATGTTCATAGTGTGTGGGAAATCATTATAATGTTTTATGAGGTGGTAACTGGGGCCCGACCACCATTCGTAAGAGATACTCAGTGAATCTGCTGAGTGTGTAAAAAGCAATATAGCGGTCAGGTAGATAAGCATATTCAAGCTAAATATATAAAGTAAATATGTGTATCACTCCATTACTTGTCTACTTAAAAATGGTAGTGCGTTAGACAATGTAGGACAAAAAATCCGAAGTGAATAATGGTGCTTAATTTGATTAACCACACAAATATCTAAATTTTTGAATTTCAAACCAGCGGTCTCCAATGGTGCACTTCAGTGCATATTAACTACGCTAATCTCCTGAGTTGTATACCGTACGGATTTTCCACAGCTTCCGTGAATGTTTTTTGAATGCAGCTAAAAACATTCTTGATCATTTTCTAAACAATGACTGTGAACTTTGAAACCTATGGGAATCCACTAAAAAAACATTGCCTCCAATTTGAGCAGAACAGTCATAGATCGTGATAATGAAAGTCAGGTTATGGTTACGAACTTAAAAATGGGCATTTTTTTCAGGTAGTGGAGAGAGACACCCCACACAAACAACACCTTCGAGTCTCCCTCTGCTTCGCTGAACTCATGAGAGCTATCTGAGAACTTCGCTTATGGTTTAGTCCTTGTCTGTTTATGGTGACATTTATATTAAGTGAAATCCTCATTCAATTTTGAATACTGATAAATTGTTTTTTGCCATTAAAGTTGTTTTGCACAATTTGGACTGAAACGACACAAATAAGTTCCAGAAGCATGAACATAAAGACCGGTGTTAAGTATTTCATGTTTTCTTGGCTTCTTAATTCTCACTATTCTAACGTATTTGACGCAGTATGAGCCAATGAAGGGGATCCACTATGGTGAGATAGGGTTGCACGTTCTCCACGAGATTTCTCAAGCTTCGCTTTGATAACATTTCGGATCCTCCAGATATTACCGTTACAGCTATGTTGGCATGACACCATAAAATTATGTCAGCCAAGTATACTCTATTCACATGGCTGTGATTAGTGAGTTAAGCGCGTCGCAATCCTAGAGTTCGAAGAGGTGTCTGTCCAAGCAACTGGTTCACACGCTATGTAGAATCCAGGCAACATTAACCACAGATAGATCATCTGGTAAAGAATAGGATCCATTGCGTTCACTATTCACATGAGTTCACTTTCAGTCCAGCGCTGTCTCGCGCTGTCTTGCTACTCGCTTGCCTTGCAAACGTAAGATGGAAATCTGAAATTCTTCACAAGAGCACAGTACCCCACTGTCATTTATCATTTGCTTCTGAAAGGTCGAATCACAAACACTAAATTTGGGACTGACATATTTAAAAGAGTTTACAAGAGGGCGTTAGAATAGGCGGAAACTTTCCAGAAGATGGCGTGCAATCAGTCGTTTACAGTCAAGCGAAACTATCTCCCAGGTATGTAAGAAAGTTCGGCATATGTGCAAAGATTAGTAATCGATAAACGGTCAAGTACGTGCTCTTCAGGGCACAATCAAGACTGGCACATCCGATACAAGGCTTCCATCATACAGTTGTGGGGTTCATTGGCAAGAAAGAACACTCAAAGCCATGTACGCCGGGTGACTGTGTCATAAGTACATAGTGTGCACAAAATGTTGAGTCACCAACTGTGAATTTAGGAAGCCCCAGTCCAACAAAAGCCCTGGAGGGCTGAGGAAAGTGATGATGCATCGGCGTGAAGTCATCGTCGGTTCATAAACGAAAAATCAACGTCACACTCTGTGGCATGTAGGGCTGAGATGAAAGAGGAGGAACACCCACCAGTACCTACTTTTGTTTGTATCATGCGTAATCCAACAGAACGGCGGAGTATGCAGCAAACTTTCCAGTTGTCCGCAGTTTCCAAGGCCTAAGACGGTCGGGTCGCAATGACCATACCAGAGTTCTCTAAGCTCTTTCCTAAGCCGGTGTAACCTAACGTGAATACCGCAGATGACCATCCGAGGAACCACGACTTCTGGAAAAATAAGTTCTGAATTTGAAAAATACGAAGCTACAAACTGTCACACGCAACGCCACTTTAGCTGTTTTGCTGACTATCACCCCATACAACCACCATTTATCTTTGGTGTTCACAACTACTTTGGACCTAAATCGGGAGAGTGAGATTCCGAATGACCTTGCCGAATGCCGGAACAATAACCACTTTGGATAGTACTCGGAACTGCAACGACAGCTCAGGATGGTTGTGTGCATACTTGAGATCATGAGCCTCCAACATTATTGGTGTGAATGTAGCCATATTTTGGGAGGGAAAAGGCCCTCAGATACGGGAAACCGCTCGAATACAATTAAAAAAGTAGCAATAGGCGGATGTCTACTAAGTTTGAACTAAGCGTAATGATTTAGAGGCTCATCCATTTATTTCCACCTCCACATTTAAGATTGCTAGGAGCATCGATCTGGAATCAAATGACACCGATATTGAACTTCGGGTGGCGCAAGGCGAAAAATCGAAGTTTCAGTCTGCGTTTGGTACGGTCATCTCTTGTCTTGGCAGCGCTGTGGGAACAGGGAATATCTGGCGTTTCCCAAGAATACTGGCAACGCAAAGCTATTACAGAGGTAACTAATTTCAGGAAACATTTTTTCAGATGGAAGCATCTAGTTCTTGTCAAGAGACGACTTATTGAGTGAACATGCTTTTGAGTTTTTTTCCGCATTGTTTAAATCATATTTACCCACCAACAAGATAAGTCGTATTAGTTGAGCGGGATCCCAGCAACTTTGAAGTTTTTTAAAAGACTTAGGTAATGGAGGGTCGATAGGGTCATCCTCAGAGAGTCCGAGCCATCATTTTAGAGAGATTTTTCAAATGGCCGGTTGAATTTTCGCCAAGAATTGTTTTGCTCTCGATACAAATGCTTCATTAGATCAAATGAATAGGTTGCCAGCCTGACCTACTTTTAGGACAGTGAGAGAACTACTCAATGAGATTCCTTAGGGTTTCCCATCTAGTGCTGGAGATCAGTCAGGATTTCTCATTTGTTGGGTATTGTGGATGGCGGATTGGTCAGAGGGAGCTGTCATCGATTTGAATCTGGAGCCTTGGTTTTCGGTCTAGACACTATGAGGAAATATTTTTCTTCGGTTTCGTCCAAACATTTCGTTAATCTATGTGTTGAAGGGTGCTAGGACGAATGATTTGAAGTTAGCTGAGCTCGATCTGGCACTTTAGATTCAGAGTTCACTGATGGCCACACACAGCCCCTTGCCATCTCGGCTAACCTAAAACACGCTTGTCTGCTCTACACCCTCACCTCATTTCGTGCTGAGATGCTTGGTGATATCCGCCGTTTCCGCCATCAGTTACTTACTGTGAATCTATTCATAACTTCAAAATAGAAGTGAGCGGTTTTCGTAATCACTCAATGCGTAACCTGATGAACTTTGTAGCTTGATTAACTACTTGTTTTCCCTCAGGAAAAAAGGAGTTTTGGTTTTGTACACAGCATTTTGCGATGTTTTGAACTGCAGTCCTTGGCGTCAAAATTATGCGGTACAAACAAAACTGTTTGAGTCACAGATAGAAAATTACTGTTGTCACACATGTATGGTAGGGTCAGTGCTTCATTACGTAAAATCATTCATGAATTTTTGATTGTGGCCTTTTAAACTCTGACTCAGAACCTTCGCTCCAAAACTCCGCATGTCCCGACCGCGCTATTATATTAACAGAAAACGTCTGCTAATGAAGTCCCTTATGTTATAACATCCACATTTGCGCATTTAGTTACCTGCGCAGCTGCTGCGTGAAAACAACTCCATTCCTTCACTCCTCTTCTGCTTACAGCTCTGCATTCTTTGTCGTTGCATTCTTAGTATCGGGATTTTTGTATATGCTTAGCTTGCGGTACATCAGAGGAAACTGGTCTATCCCATTTCCTGTGAACTGCACATTGCTCGTATTTCTAAACAAAGTTGACTTTCCTCGTACGTACTCTTATTATGAATTACTAACTGAAATATCCTCAGTGTTTTTCTCACGTCCAGGTGTATTTATGGCATACAAAGTCATACTTTTACTTCTAGAATGGATATTTCTCCGTGCATTATGGCCCACCTCGAGTTCGGTATAAACGTTTGCACTATTGCTAATTTCCGAACATATTCGTCCCTATCGGGTGGTGGAAACGCCTCATATTTTTTATCTTCTACTTAGGTTCGCTTGTGTTCTACATCGCGTGGGTACTGTTGCTGTTCTTGTGGTCAATGCCTGTTATCCTGGTGGAATATGCCATTGGTCGCTTTACAAAAAATTCGCCTCTTCTATCCTACCGGAAATTCATGGGAAATTATTTCGTCTGGCTCGGTGGTTGGATTGTGGTCACGGCGTTTTTTATAAGGCAAGCTAATTTGTATTATTTTGGAATGACGCGTTGCCGCGAACCAAAGTAGAACGTGTGCCTTTTTCTCTAATGCTGTCAGTTCCCTTACAAAAGTCGTCTGCCATTTGCGGAACAAATAATGCCAGTCAGATGGGTCTGTCCTCTGATGAATCATCAATGATATATGACAGTTTCTGAAAATAACTATCACCAAGTATGTCAAACAGTGATCTGGATATTGTCGGGCGGTCTTCAACTAACAATGCTACCCAGTTCCCGGGGCAGCCCGGAGAGAGGTAACTGGTCTCAATGGGTAATGCGATTTACGGGATGTGTTGAACATCCATCAGAATACACGTGCGCGATGTAAACCGCCACGGGAAGAAGACTGAAGAGTTAGAATGGAGGACAGGTCCAAAGCTATTAGTTGCCAAACGGATGGCCCATAACAGTCTATTCAAGTGGGTACCACTGAACAGTTGAGCCCCACAGTGGAAGAAAACTGGTATCTGGTGACCCTCGCCACTCATCAGACGCATCCTAGATACACGCATGTGGCAAACCAGTGCTGGCCATTATTCAGCCAGGATTGCATAACGATGGTCAAGGAAACACCCTTCTTGAACCATTGCATCTGGTAAACCAAGGATGCTAACGTAGATTCGGCGAGCTTAATTTATCCGCCAAAGTTTCGTATACTAATCCATTTGTTCAAATGAAAGCAAAAACCGACCAGAGTAGCTGCAGACTCCGCTAGTTGGGTCTGCAGGTCCAACGGTTCTGATGATAAACTTACCTGTCTCACGCTCCATCTACATGCTTTGAAGTTAGTAATTGCTGAATTGACAGAATTTAGTTTATATCATTTTCCAATGTCTTTCAGTTTTGTACTTCCGCTCCTCAATTCACGAGATCTACTTCAACATCTTTTAGGATTTTGGCTAAAGCATCCAGGAATCAAAGTCGCTGTTCTCTAGTGTTCTACTTGCTTTTATTCAACTGACAGTATAGATGGCGTTGAGGATTTCTGCTCCCGTCCTTTCACAAACATAAATCAGTTAAGATAGTTGTTTAAATGCGACTGCCCGTAGAACAGATATCATTTTAATGAAATGGGATTAGGGCAACCTGTATGCTTTTTACTGCACAACGAAGGGTACGTGCCGCATAATTAGGTGGCCATTCTCCGAATTTTTGCAAAGAAGATCTTCGGTCTTCTGCGTAGAGCAGTGTTGAAGAATCAAAATGTATTCCTTATGTTTTAATGACTTTTATATGTAAAGCGGATATACCAGAGTAAGAAAACCTGACTCGACGAACCCAAGGAATACATATGAAAGATTTTTGTGTGCCGATCTCTCCGATCCCACCATGGAAGTAAATCCTCGCGAAGCTATTAATTGGGGTCTGACCGTAAATTTCACAATAATAGTAAAGTAAAAGCACTTGAAACGCTTTACTTATGGTGAAAGTGACGGAAAACGAAAATAGAAATTATGCTGTTTCGTTATTTGTTGATTCGCAGCCCTTATTTTTCGGAAGATATTTGATTCAGACAACTGAATTTCTGATGCTTTGCTTTGTCTTTACAGCGCCTACTATTCCGTTATCATTGGCTGGTGCATATACTACTTCTGCATTTCTATCATATTCAAGGAACTACCGACCACAGAAAGAGCGGGTATGGAAATCTTCGACCAATTCTCACTGGCAAGTAATCCAGTTTGAACTGTAAAGATGGGAATTCCTGCTCACATATATGCAAAGCTGTTCTATTTGCCAACACAGAAAGTTTAAACAACCAGGGTGCTTCTCTGGGAGAGAGCTTTATGAAGCGAGACCACTCTACACAACTAGACCTTGAGCGTTACCCACAGGGTTTTCTACCGTTGTAGAGATGTCTCCCTTTTGAGGGTCCACAATTTTGTACCAACAGTTCTGTCTTAACCTTAGTTTTTGTTGTGGAGTCCTAAGAATATACCGCGAATTTGCTGTCATCTTATTTGTCAACTTGCCAGAGACCATAATAGTTCATCCGTACCAGCTCACCGCTCAATCGCTTTTATCGGCAAGCGCCAATTTTGAAATTCCCGAATTATTTAAAAGCTCGCTGAGGTCACTGAATTCAACAACAAACAAACCTAATTGACTGATCCAGGAAAATGAACCCACTATGTGTTTCATTCTGCTGTGGTGAAGTAGGGCTTGATCACTTGATCTTCATGTTTGAAGCTCCCACCGAATTTCATAACTACGTGTCTTCGTCTGCATATGCTTCCTAATTATCATGTGTGAAATCCAGATCCTTCACTTCAGGGTCATCCGTGGGGATCGTAGAATTAGGGGTCACTTGCCTGACTGTCTACCTGCAGACAGGTGGGTTAGATCGCAAAAAATATTTTGATGAGTGCACTTAGCCAGACAAAGCCGAATGGAACCGAATGTCAGTACCCATATCATGAAATAAGACTAAAGGAAACCTTTTGTTGAGTGGGTCATCAAGAACATTTTGGAATTCCGTTAAAGATGCTCAAGGAAACACACCTGGTTAGCTGCTGAGGACAACTGGAACGTTACTTAATGGAACAAGAGACATCTATGAGGAAAGAATAGCTTCAAAACTGCCGAACATATCCAAAGGTATTGCGTCAAATGGAAAGGGTAGCGTTAGCATCAGAAAAGTGTTGCTTGCGTCCTGACTTGAGTTTTACTCTTTATTGATGGTGTTGTCCCACTGGTTTGTATTTGTTCATTGCGTAATGTTTCTCAAACTGCTACTTATACCACGTGTTTATCCCAATTAGGAGGTGCCATCAATTTACGATTAGATGCGGTCGCCTCTAGACAATGCGTGCAAGTAATTTTTTGCGCGCGATCTATTAGCTAACATCTACCTGATCAGTCACATTCTTTTTGGTATCTTCGCTAGTCCAAATGCCATGTGAATCGCCTTGAACTCTTTCCGTTTGATTCATTTTTGATTGTTTAGCAAGGGTTCGGTAGTTGAAGCAATAGTAACTACCGGTTTGATTTTGAGTGGCAGTATTTAGTCCACGTGAAAGTCTCGATATACCCCATCAAGTAGTTGGATAAAAATTCCGAAACACAAATCTGGAACGCGAACACCAGTGAAGGTTTCTGGCATATTCTCACTTACTTAAACATAAACTCCTGTGTTCGACCATCTTCATATATGTATGCTGGTCCTCCTAAGGAACAGCTTATATCAGCTGGGGGAAGAAAATATTTAAGCGGATCTCCTAGCACACATGAACTTGCCTAGCAGAATCTGCTACATAGATGACCGGAATATCTGCTAGAGAATAAAATTTGGAGACGAAGTACTGACCGACGCAGCATGCACCATAATCTACCAAAGTAACCCTTGACTGCCACAATTTCTTGAACCTTGGATTAAACCACGAATGATGCTAGCTGTCTACTGACCTGCGCAACTGAACTAGACAGCTGATCCGTCAAAACTATCTGATGAACTTACAACTGGTATCTGTCAGTGCCACCAGTTAGTCCCTTGCATGACTTCCTAATGGGCCGGACTCTAATATCGTCTAGTTATCAAAGGGTTTTGAGGTCAATTATAGGGAATCTAGGTGAGACTTTGATAGATAAACTATGATGAGTTCAAGTGCACTCTTGGGGACTTACTTAACCCACCTGCCAATAAACTATAATGTAAAAGTGCGTAAACATAACGGAGAATGGGCTTCCTCGATAGCCCAGGTGATTCACCTCCTCAGTAAACGGAGGGTCGGCATTTTGAATTTGCCCCAAGAGTGTTTTCTGTTCAAGCTACTTCTACACGACTTCCTATTCTACTATCGTCGTAAATCTCCCCCACTTTCCAACAAATTTTGAGAAGCGCCCATAAGCCGAAAAAGTAATTTCGTGACTTCGTGTTCAATGTACCCCTCAAGTAATCTGACTTACAACGAGATATTCAGTTTACTGAATAGACATCTAAGCAGGAAAGATGTATCGTTTGGTGTAAAACACGATTGGTTAGCAGTATAGGTTTACGTATTGATGGAATTTTCCTTCGTAGTCCTTCTCCTGTGCCAAGGCAAATATTCTAGGAACTGGTCACGACTGTTGCATTGATAGGAGAGTGTCAATAGTGCATCTCTCAAGCATTAATATGTTCACTCGGTCAGAAGTACATCCATTGCACGCTGGTCGACTGGTAGTAATATGCTGGCCATGCATGCCAGCCTTGCATTGGATCTCACCACTGTCCCACCTTCTCATGCCCATCCAGTGCTTCCTCCCTTTGGTGTGTGAGAACAATGTGAACGTGCACTCTACAAATTCGGCAACCATCCAGAACCAAAAGCTAAACTACCTCCTTCGACGATTACTATCAAGGTCTCAAAGAAAAATGATTTTTCTGTGGACAAGAAACCACCTTGTATACACTTGTACAACCTAGACTCTTACAACACACCGACACAGACGAGGCCTAGAATTACAAAGATATTCTATGCGCTTCAATATTTTAGTGATCCTACGCGGATTCCGTTAACTTCGTTGATGGATCACTGCTCTTGCGCTCCGACAAAACACGTAACAGGGGTTTAGTTGATCAGTCTACCTTCATGAATCAAGCTCCCACTACATTCTTTTTATAAGCCACACCATACACTTGAAGTCAAGTCACCTCATTTCGATTTTAATTATAGGCTCTTTTGTTGTGTATATTGTGATGGTCATTTGAGTATATGGATGTGGAAAGATTTCTTCACTCACCTGAATTGATTCCAGTTTGCTTGTAGAAAATTTCCATCGGTGCCGTGAACCAGCTCAGATGCACGAAGAAATTCATTCTCATCAGAACCCATCAAGTTTGATTACAGGGAATGGTTCATGCAGCTATATGTAATGGGTGCTGACTGTATGATAGCACGTTCACCACCCATGAGTCACAACAGGTTTTCAGTCGTCTGAAATGTTTGGGGTGAACTCTAGCATTCCTGAGTCCATGACATGCATAGCTTCATAACCTCATTTATGTGCCTTTACTGTATCTTTACTGTCACTTCTCACCGGTGTTTCATACGCAGCAACCTCAGTGGCCTGTCACCTGTCAGATTGCGGCAATTCTGCTGACCGGAGCTTTCCTCTTTGGTGGAGTAAAATGGATCGAAAGAGCAAATCTGGTGCTCGTCCCAATTCTGTTAATAATCTTGATATTCACATTCGGGTGGTCACTAACACGTCCGCATGCTGAAGTCGGGATAAAATTTCTCTTCACACCGACTTGGGGTGAGTCCTAAATCTAATTAGTGTCGGTCTGATTGTACACTTCTGTGCATATCAAATTCGTTTGCATAGGGCACCCACCCGGGTTCCAGGTGAATCTCTTGTTTATGATGTTCTTACCAGTCCTGGATTGACGAAGAGTTTTCAGCAACCTGACGGGTAGTGTATCACGTCAAGTGTTAGTCTACTTATTAAGCTATTAAGCTGTTATTAAGCTTCAAAAGTTCATTCAATTGTGGAATCAACTACATTTGAGTCAGCAGGTCCAGAATATGGTGGTTTGGGATTCTGACCTCTAGGATATCGGTCTCGTGGAGTAGCACTTCTCTTGTTTTACCGGCGGCGTTTATTTTGCCGACAAACCAAAACTAAATTTCAAGATTAGTGTGGGCGTAAAAAAACATCTATCCTTAACCTTCTGGCACATGAGTTACATAGAGCGACTTTTCCGACAGTATGAATCCGGTCGGATGCAAATAAGGGAAAATCTGATTATATCCTAGGAGACTCGCTCAAACGAGGCTTGTATCTCCTTGAAGAGATTCGTAATGTCATCACGAAAGCAGCCTTTCTTGTGGAGTATTAAAGGCTTTCAAACTCGGGACCTAAGAACTAAAAATGGTCAGAATCAAATCACACCTCTCCCTTCAATATTTTTTGTGCTCAAAGTGCATTGCTCAAAATAAGACGCTGACATCATGGAGAGTGGATGTAATTGCACTGAAACATAGCATCATGTTTCATTTCACCATCATTCAGATGCTTTGCGCACGTGCACGCAGTTTACCCGAAAGGACGCCTTGGGTCCTGCCATTTACCGGACAAATCTTCTACCGACTCAGCTAACCATCCGGTAAGCCGGATGTCGATCGCTTACATCCACCACAAGGCCTGCCTTTCTGTTCACGTTATTCAGAGCTCGCCTATTTACTTGTGATCATATTGGATAAAATTAATTATCTATAAAAAAATACCTCATAATAATAGGAAGCACCCTATGGAATTGTGCTGGTCCAAACGATGAGGCTGATTAGAATTTCTACTTTGCAATATTTTCTTTTTACCTGAATTCTTCCTTGTTAGGAAAACAACCTCATAGAGGCCACTTGGAAAGTGCCCTCTGTTTTGGGGTTAGTTGTAAGTCGAATCCTGCTTTAGTATCGTATTTGATTGGGGCTAAAAGTATTCGCCATTTGAAAGCAAAACAATTACTATGAAGCGGCTAAATGCATACTCACATACCGATAATAGGATATTTGGACTGGTTTTGCATCTGTCTGTTTGCCTCTCATTGTTCATCTGAGTCGATGTTCCAGACAATAATGCATCGTTCATTCAATTAGTATGCGATGAGTAGTCAAAATTCTCTTCAGACCATTGATGGTTTCGTCGTTCTCTGGGGCTTGGTAGGGACTCGCGAAGGTGATGTACCAAACGTACACACGATTTGGCTTTTAACCAAGCCTCAGTCAGGACGGAAGTGTTAGTAGTCCTCCCTTGCGATGTTGGAAAATTCTTCCACAGTACTCAAAATGTCGTGTTCTATCTGAAACATCCTATGTTTTCCAGTTTTCATTATTTGATATTTCCTATTCCAATTGCAATTACTTGAAGTGATACCTAGACGTTGCTCCTAACATTGTTCATGAGGTGCTCAACTGATTAGAATCATGTTGTGTAAAATGCCGTTCAGTTCTCTTCATTGCTAAGGTTGATAAAAATGCATACCAATCTAAAAATTGATTGTTATCTACCTATTTCAGAAATTCAACTGATTAGAATCATGTTGTGTCAAATGCTGTTCAGTTCTCTTCATTGCTGAGATCGATAAAAAATGCATACCAGTCTATAAATTGATTGTTATCTACCTATTTCAGAAAGTTTCGCTCAACCAGGCCTATGGATAGCAGCCGCGAGTCAAAATGCATTCGACACGGGTGCTGGTCTCTCCGTGCTTTTCACCTACGCAACTTATATGGGTCGGTCAGCAAGCATAACCAAATACAGTCTGTTCATTCCAATTATGAACAATCTTGTAAGGTAGTTTCGACGGCCGTTTTCTACCAGAATGTCACTTTTGTCCCATGTTTGTCATTCAAAGAAAATGAATACTTGGGGATTCACGCGACAAATATCCCCTTAATCATAAGCGATTCACAAAACTGATAGTGTTTTCGTCTCCTAACTATGCTTATTGATTTCGCCCAAAGTTAGTTTTCATACCATACCGGTTTTGGAAAAAGATATAATGATAAAAGAGAATTTTTAACATATTGCTGTAGTGCCTCTTCTGAAGTTACGTCCCACCCCCCGCAGTGACTACCCTCAATACTACTCAGTTCTGATTGTCCCCGGGGTCTGTTTCTTAGTATTTCTTATGACCTTGGCAATGCTCACATCTGCCACGCCAAATCTTTGGTGACTGATTGCACTGTTTGTTTGTTTGAAGAATAAACGCGAAAATTTAACCACTTGTAGCTCTGTCACAGGGACCTTTTAAGGCCACAACACTCAATAGTAGTTTTTTTCGACTTTATGCATTGTCAGCCGATGTAAAATAGTCCCACTCTATGACATAACTTTTTGCGTTCTCTGGAATCACAAATGTATGCCTGAAAGTATCTACAATGACGTCTCTAATCTGCACTTTGACGCGTTTTTTCTCCTATTTATCGGTATTTAGCTTATACGCCTCAATAGCGATATTCTCCACGGTATTTTCGACCCTCATTGGTGAAGATGGAGCAATTACACGCTCCGCTATCTTGCAGATTATGCAGCAGTCTGGACCAGGAAGCACGGGTCTCACATTCACATGGTAGGACACTGCCCTTTTTACTCCTCACAAAAGTTTTATCCATGTATGCTGATAATTACATAAAGTGCTGATATATTTCTTACCATTCCTGCGCAGCGTCATTGTGATTCCGTTGAGATGCTGACCGAATCGAAGTTTATGACTCTTTGGAATTCCTCGCATTTCGCCAACTAATTTGCTTGGCAAGGTCAAAACTGTGTAGACAGAATCCTTCGTGTGATCTTGCTATTTTATTTTAGAATTAGTGGGTTGGAAATATTTGTTACTGAATTGCCCTTCAGAAACCACTTTAGCCATGTTTTTACAGATTTGGCACCGTCAAAGGCAATGGAACGCATAAAATCTTTAAGTTTTTGTAATGAGACTAGACCCCGTTGAACAACAACTTATTTTTATGCGGGTTTCTTAGTTTTTGGTCGATGCAATCTGGACGAAGGTCGACCCACCCTATCTCCGCCAATCATCAGCCTCAAAATGGCCGGAAAGCTAGTTTCTCTCTGTTCTCCAATAAAGATCGTCTAACGCAGGGTAATCTATTGTTGACATCTGCTTGCTTTGTCAATAGTAATATCAAAGGTTTGTCATACAAGCGTGTCTAGCATTATAACTATGAAAATTTTTAGAGCACATGCAAACCCTTTTCAGGCAAACAATATCGGTCTAGTAATCCGTCGTCTCATTGGAGCGAGGCTGCCAACTAATAAATAGTGTCCTCATACCGGCCATGTTGTGCCAGTTAAGAAGGCCTTAATTGTTATATTCGCGCGCAAGCCAGCTATAAGTAGAAGTGCAACCTTGAATTAGCTCCTTCAACAGTTTTTTTCGCGAAGTTTGACTGCATAACAACTGTCAGATGTTACTGCACATTTTTAACTGCCTTCTATTCTTGTGTATTCACACTGCCAATCCATGCTTTGTCAGGCAGAAAACCGTTCGCACATGTGGCTCGCAGTTCTTGAGCAGCTGTGGGCAGCTGTGGGCAGACCGAACTGGTCCCAATCTGTTCATTGTTAACGAACGTTTGCTGTTAAAAAAATACATTTGAACAGTAAGCTTTCTAGCCTTGCCCTGTAGTTAGGGTTGTCGAGCAGACTTGATTACAGGATTAGTTTGCTTAAGATAGGACGTGAGAAGAGCTTCAAGGGGTGACCATTCCTAGACAAGGTTGAGACCAATCAACAAGTGCCGACAATTTTGTGGTACGTTGATAGTACGACTTTAGAAAAAACGACATAATAATAATACCCGTATTTAAAACATGACGTTTGGTTTACGGCAAGATGCGCTATCGCAAATTGTAAAAAAACGGGACATCTGTTCTTTTTAATCTAATCTACTTAAATGAAATCTTTAGTGTTAAACAGATAAATAAATAAATAAATAAATAAATAGATAAATAAATAAATAAATAAATAAATACGTACATACATACATAACTAGTTCAAGCTGACTTCAGGCTTGTCTGCGTCACAGTCGACTCCATCTTCGTAAAAGCCATTTGCCAGTAGCAAAGTAAGTCGTTGTAATAGGAAATATTATCTGCAAAAAGTAATAACTTTATCACAGTCTCTGTTTCCGGAGGAATGCATAAATCATCGAACTTCACTAGAGGATTTGAGGTATGCTTCCATTGAATGACCTCTGGAAGATGAATTCCACTGTACACGTTTGGACAATGATACGCAGCACAGCATTACATTCCAACGTAAATAGAAATGGAGTGCCCGTGGTGTCGTATAATGGAGCCCAGGGGGCGACAAAATGAAAGTTTGTAAACCACTTACCCACGACAACATGATTGACCCTAAACAAAGCCACAACTAAAGTTATGTTTCATTTGATCGAAGCTGCTCCATGCCGGAAAGCCAAGAAGCACTGCACAGTTGTTTTATCCTTATTCATAATCATCAGCAATGTGCGTCTCACGAATCTCCACGGATTTAAACAGCAAAGCAATCATACTCCTGGTGGAAAAAGTCTGGTGGAGTAATTTCCTAGCATTACTGAGACCTCCCGATTGCCTTGATGGAGCTAAAAAGTCCGGACACGTACTCCGAACTCAATTGCCAGTCTCCTTTAGTCCATCAGAGACACGTCGTATCTTTGGAAAATTGCATCCCATTGTGCAAATACTGAGCGCCAAACTCTGTTCGTATTCGCACCACTTTCGTTTGAACGACCGTTCTGCTCTACATCAAAAGGAAGCACTGGAGTAGAGTTTCGCTCTCATTAAAGTCGTCAGCAGTGCATATCCAATGGGCCATGCAGGGATTTGAACCCCGGACATCGGACATGCGTAGCGAGCGTGTTATCACTACTCTACCAATACAAGTTGGACGCATCCGAATTTTCATGCCTGAACGGCTTGAGCGGTGTGATTGGTGTGTTGGCGGATTAGTGGTGAGGCACTCACCTCGCATTTTACGCGTCCGGGGTTCAAATCTCGGCACCACCATTGGATATAGGATTTGTCGAACTGGTGATTCTGTTTGGCTCCATTGGACTTAAAACTTCACGATACCCGAACCAACCGACTTGTGCCAATTGCCTGTTACCATACCTTTGACGCGAAACACAACTATTCAACGATCGTAGAAAGCGCTTAGGATTCCGTTGGTTGAAGAAGTTGGAAACGACGCTAAACTGAGATCGGTTTTGTTACCGGAGCATTTCAGAGCCAGGATAGGGACTTCCCGGTACCCTCAGGCTGCGCAAAGGTAAGTGTAGGCTATTAATCCCACGTGCAAATTCCTGAAGCGACACAAGTCCATTTATGAACGTATGAAACTAAGGCACTCTGAATGCACTTGGTAGTGTTAGACGTACAGATTGACCGTCGACGCGGAGCACTGAGTACGCAACGCTGCCGACCAGGTAGGGGCCTAACAGTTGACCTTACGGTGACTTAGTGGTTTGTACTGGCTGGTTCCCTATGCCTCATCTCCAGTCTTGCGATGGAGTGTTGCTATGGTCTTGCCCACATTAAGCTTTCACAAAATATGCTTGTGTGTACAAGCCCTTGTGTGAGCAAGCCCATCCCGTCTTCGAAACCTCTAGCCTGGGAGAAACTTTGGTAACGTTTTCAAACTAGACGGTGTTGCCACTATCCCAGTAAGGCTTTCCCTCTGAGGTCACTTTTTGGCACATTTACGCAGTACACATGTGCATTTTGAGTTGAGGGGCATTGCTCCGCAAGGTGTACTGTAAGGCAGCAGAATGAGCTATTAAATTATGCATGACTTTGGTTTCTTGTTTTCTATAGAGGAAAATGTCGATAGCTCATATAGCGTAGATGGTCGTTGGCTCATTCGCTGAGCTGGGCAATTTGACTGCAAATGTTTCATCACCAATCGAGGAGGCATCATTAGTGTGTTATTGGGTAGCGTAGTGGTGCGTAGCGGTGGGTTGATGGTTGTGCCTAATGGGTGTGTCTATTGCTTGGTTTGGTCCGGGTGAAACTGGTTGGGAAGGTGTCATTTACACAAGAAGGATGTGGAAACAGGACAAGAAAGATGTCCATACTTAATACTCGGTAAGTCCGTCCTGAGTTTTCCAGTAGCTGTGCTTTACATTGTAAATGAGAGAAAACTCAATATAATCCAACCATTTCATACACAATGGTCTGATGTTTTTGAGATCCCAGGAAAGTTTTTTGTCTTCACTCACTTGTCCTGCAGTATATACACCGGCTTTCGCCAAAAATTTTGTAAGTTGTTAATTTACGTTTGCGAAAATTAATACGTAGTAACCATGTTATTATGGTTCGTTGCAGGATTCCTGTATTGTTCTCGAATTTCGGCACGCTGGGACGAGTTCTGTGTGCGCTTTTTTTTCTGTGCCTTATATTTGCCGGTCTCAGTTCACTACTGGCGAACATCCAGGTGTACATATTGGCAGCTAAAGAGATAGGAGGTAAGTGTCTGTGTTCACAACAACATTGGTCACCGTTGTTTGACCTCCTTTGGGTAAACTTGTGAAATTTCGCTGGTGGTTCACACTCTGGTTGCTGTCGTGTCTTCTCTCATGAGCGGCTACGTCAGTCATGGTGTCGTGACTCTCAAGTTTACTGTGGCTTTAGAGTTTTCTAGACGCTAGACGGCTGTTAATACTGTAAAATTTGTTGCATTCCACAGGTTCTTTGACCAACAGATCACATATGTGGAGATAGGAATGTTCAGCGTGATGTAATATCGATATCATTGTCGTTCCAGTTTGATCATCACATAACTTTGACTGTGAATTTTGCAACTGCATTTTTCAGTACCGCATCGGATTGCAGTAACTAGCAGCCTGCTTGCCTGTTTTGCCGTCGGTCTACCATCAGCCATCAAGCTGGAGATTCTAGAAAACCAGGTAAGGTTTGACCATCCTTGAAGAATTGGTTGTGTTTTCTCGGCTTCGTGTATGATCAACCACCTCCCAGTGAATCACGGCTGTGGACGCTTCATTACTGTCAAAGCCTGGTTGGAATCTAAAACACGCTAACCTGCGAGGCAATTTTAAGAGTAAGATGGGTTATGGCTGGAACACGAAGGACAACTGAAAATCTGCCAGAAGTAAAAAATAAATGAAGCCCCTTATCTTTGGCAATAGTAAAACAAGCAATCTGGTGTTGGACGTTAAAATCTAACTTAAACAGTCTTAAAATGATTGAACATGCCATATGTACCACATAAGTGCGTGTTTGTGATGGATGAAAGTTGCACTACTCACCTTTTCCTCCTGAGATCGAATTCACAATTTTCTTGCGCTCGAAAGCATCTACATAATTGTAGTCTGGTAGGAGAACTCCCTGTTTCCTACCTTCAACTGAGACGGTTTCGCGCTGCTACTATCTTGATTTTGTTGTCAATTCAAATGCCAATTCATGCCGTACGGTAATGTTCTGCACGGAGCATACACTGAGAATAAACAAGCAAATGACAGAGCGGGCAAAACGCTAGGGAGTCTGGAATACACTCATTGAATTGTGTGATCTGATAACCTGGATTTTGTGTGTGTATCTGTGGTCCCGTTTTCCCATTAAAAAATCACTCCCTTACCTGAACCACTAATAATTTCTGGGAAGAACTGTTCCATTGTCACTATCAGTCTCTCGTCAGTTTCTAACCAAGTATAATCAGATATTTTATTCTTGCAAACGTTGGTTTCCAATGACCATCAGGCAGCCACTGTAATTAGAGCCACCAAAAATTCTTCTTGTTCCTTGGATCCATTTTATTAGCATGTTTAGAATCGCAGCGTGCAGATCGAAACACTTCAACACTTATTTCTTAGTTTTTTTACTGATCTTTTCAAATTCTGCTATACTCTGCACCTTTGGTCTCTTATGTAAGTTAATGCACTCGCCCCAAGCAGTCCTCCCATTATATTCCCATATACCATCCCTCTTGTTTCTAATCTTTTGTATTGGCGGTAATGACATTCCCTCTACTCATACGACATTTATACCGACCAAGTACACAGTAATTATATAGGCCTGAGAATATTCGGTATTTGGTGAGGGCGGGATTGCGTGGAAATAGCAGTGCACCATAATAGAAACGCGCCCACCAGCTCTCTTCGTTCCCTGGTGGTCAATTCTAGCCTCTATGTGTGGTCGAAGGCTGATGGAACACAAACCGAAATATGAAGTGCAAGGCATCTAGTTGAACAGAAGCCATACACGAGGGATGCAAGTTAGCCTCCCGTGAAGAATAATTTGACGTGCAACTGGGTGTACTTCGCAAACCTGGTAACTCATTCACCTAGCCTAGGGAAACTTTTTTGTCAAAAGTGAAACGTTCCCAGCAGCAAATTCGCCTCTTGTTTACCAGATCTCAGTGAAATGAAAAGATTTTCATACATCACATTATATTTTCAAATTTATTTTTCGCACAATGAACGAATTACTACTCATCATCTACGGAACACAGGACAACACTTGGGGTTATGCCCTCATTGTTTCTGGATTGATACTAACTATTTTGGTTGTTGCATACAATCCACTTCGATTCCTTCGGGTCGTCATAAATGGATTCGGTACAAGTGATTGGACGGTCCCCGTTGTATGGGTGGCGATCATCACGTAAGTTCTCCCGGTCACTTTCATCTAAACTTCGATTTCAACACAGTTTTTTGAACAGAGAATGGTTGGTTTGTAAGACATGTTATTCGCGACATTAACTTGCACCCTCTTGGAGGAGTGAGGTGCCAAGTGAACTGAGGAGATGAAAGTGTACGAGCGATTATAGGGACTCTCACCACCGAAGTAAAGCAAGTCGATGATTGTAGCAACGTAGACCCTAGATCCATTCCGGAATACAGGACTCTTAATGGAAAGAGGCAGTGATACACGCTTGCCTGGGGGTCTTACTTAAGTGACTTAAAAGTCTTTTCATACCGTCCACAATATCTTGGCAATATCTTGTCTAAGTTTATATCGAAAGATTGACAGCACGCGCCGCACGACCCTATGACTTGTCCTCTAAGGATGTCGGGACTCTGATTAATAGCAGCAGAGGGAAATTAGGTGACAGTTATTTTGCAGTCAAACTATAATGGTCTTCCAACAACTTACCATATTTTTTGTGCTATACCTCGTCAATAACCCATCCAATTTCGAATTAAGAACGGGGCTTTCCAGATCCTATAAATCAAAGTGTCACCATAAACACTATCTGATGGAAACCGTTCAGTGAGACACAAGGGTGAGGCATTGCACACTACGTTGAAAGCACATTGAATAAACGACGAGGAGTGTGCAAAGACTAAAAATGCCAACTGTGAGTTTGGTTTACTTATTCACGAACGCCTAAGCCTCGAACCTACGGTCCACGGGCAGATTCCAACAGAATCTCTGATGTCTCGAAACATACTACCAAGAACGAGGCGTTTTTCATGCTTTCTTTTAAGTATATTAACGCAAGCCACTCTTAATATGCTTGTGCAAAAATTGTCCCCCAAACAGTGCCACAACCTGCACGGCTATCATGTACATAGTGTGGAAAGTTCACGCTCCGGGAAAAGATACCATTCCCTGAAATGGTTCCGTATATTCCTCGAAATTTTGTCGTGCGAACAAAAATTACAGCGTAACCAGTGGCGTTAATTTTCCCTGAATCTCAACCGACTGGACCAAGCAGGCATCCTTGTGCAAAGCAAGAACATTGTTTTTTAGTCTGGAAAACACAGTCACTGTGTACAAGTCCGGAATGCTGTTGCAAGGTCTTGAAATATTGGATGTATGACTTCAGATGGAAGTCTTCAACTCTTCAAATTTAAATGAAATGTACCTACACCCACAACTTTACTTTGGTGTTTACTGAAATGAATCAGTTATCCAGCTTGTGACACTTAGTTTAGTGGAAATTGAATACTTAACCCTGAAGAGCACTAGTTTAGCGCTGCTAACGCCAAAACAACTGGCCACTTCTGACCGAAGTCGATTTTCGAAAGAAAGTGTCTCCAAAGCCATCACATACATGCATAGATCATTTCTCCTTGACATTTCTCCATGTCATGTCGATGATGATGATGATGATGTCTGTCTTAATGTTTGGTTCAGCGTTCCCATTATAGACCACTATAGAACAATTAATATATTTCTTGAGGCGAGTCTGTTACAACTTTCAATCAACACCTACTTGACTCCACTGTCCTAACACGTGTCGATGATGATGATGATGATGTGATGTCTGTCGTTTGGTTCAGCGTTCCCATTATAGACCACTATAGAACAATTAATATATTTCTTGAGGCGAGTCTGTTACAACTTTCAATCAACACCTACTTGACTCCACTGTCCTAACACGCCTTGAGGACGATTGGACACCTGAACACTAATTTCCCACTTAAATCCCCACGGTAATTTGGCGTTTTCCTCATTTATTTGGGTACCATGTGGAAATATCTCAATGCGTAATATCTAGTGCTGGTTCTCACTGATTTGCCACCATACCACAGTTGGCTGGTGGCAATGCAAGCCCTACTTGTTTTTTTGCTGATTTTCCTCTTGGTTGACATCGGCATAAGTGCGGCATTCGACTACGAAGAAACCGCTTGTACTTCATCTATTGTTTGTAAGCGTCTATTTTATCAATAGGGGTCAACCAGCAAGTCCTTTCCGGAGACCAGTCAGTCTTTAGCATTAAGTCTTGGGGTCGGTCTGAGAAAAACACAGGTGCGGTCTAATTCGACCCTAATTTTGATCACTTGACATTGTACAAATGGATTTGGATAATAGTTCTCAAGTTTACAGATGGAACACCCTCGGGTACTGTACCCCGGAGCACCATCCCGATGGTGTCAGTACTGTTCTGCTACTTTTACCAGTACTAGGCCCAAAGTCCTGAAAATCTGTTGGTAGTTAGGCTTCAGTAATCACATCACTTTTTTGCGTTCTAAATAGGGATTGTGATCTCTGTCAGAGAAAAGTATCGACCAGTGGCGATACGTCTTCAGTTGCTTTGTTTGGATTAGTCATTGCAATTCAGATGGCAGGACAAATTTTACATGCACAATTTGCGTGGTCGCTTGGGTTCTTCGTGT
This sequence comes from Opisthorchis viverrini, assembly GCF_000715545.1. Classification (NCBI taxonomy): domain Eukaryota; kingdom Metazoa; phylum Platyhelminthes; class Trematoda; order Opisthorchiida; family Opisthorchiidae; genus Opisthorchis; species Opisthorchis viverrini. The sequence continues at coordinate 145,759 of NW_008751900.1, read as the reverse complement.
TATCGTGATGCGCCACCACGGATACGCTAGACCTATAAAACAGCACCTTCCACTATAATGTGACAGGCAAACAGCTGTTCGAATACAAACACAAAAACACGAGTTGCCTTTCAATCAACTGGATAATTTATGGGACCGATTGGGTAGTCATCGTTCCATCTGTGAGCGACCCCTTGGAGGAATGAGACAAGCAAGGCCGCGAAATCCGGACTGAACATGAAGACAACCCTCTCTAGTCAATCTGTCGTAAGTGTTAGTCATACTCACGGGCGGACACCGAGCAATGATCAAGTTGACTAGTCGTGGGAGAACCCATGGATTGGTTACCTAACTGCCTTAAAACCCTATCGAGTTACTCACTTCACTTAACGAAGCTTTTGTGTCAAAAGCGAAAAGTTGCCCAACAATAAATCCACCGATCGCCCACGAAACCCCTTTGAAACGAGGAGTAGCTCTTCTCCATCATTCCCTATGGCTGTAACCTATACACTTCAGAATAAAATGGTACCCATTGTCAACGTTTTCAGAGTGATGTGGACTTGGCTGCTACACCGATGAAATACGGCATGTGGTAATCATGAAGATGCTAACTCGGTGCATTGTACTACTACAAAGTAAACATTTCCTTCTGGACCACACAGTATTCGGCCACCTGTTCACTTTCTGTGTTCAAGCCGTAAGGTATAAGCTAGATCAACTGAATGAGCTTACTCCATTACTATTTATTTTGTCCTCTGAGTGATATTTCAAGAGAAACATCTTACAATAGAAAAACTAGGTATACAATTAAACAGACGAACTACAAATAAAGAATTAAACTAGGATGATAATATCCCATTGAAATCACGGAATACTACTGGTAGGTGTATGGATAGTATATTCTTACCTATTCTTTTCGTCATCAGAATAGTCGCACGGAAACTACCTTGCCATCAACTGAGTTCTTTTAACTAATTTGGAAAGTAGTGTTTGTACTCAGGGCTTCAGCATGTCGGCAATAAGCATTAGAGGTTGATTATTGCTGAATATATCAGTAGGGAAGACCCAACAGTGAATTTCAGTAGATATTATATGCGAAATCTCCGTCTTTATCTTTCAGTGTGGTTGTGCCTGGCATCTGTATACTCCTGATAGTCTGGTGGATATACGACTATGTACGTGACACTGAACGTTGGTACGATGTGACGTGGACTTCTGCGACGTCTACACTGATTGAGGTAAGTAGCCAGAAATTGTTCTACGCCGGATTTTTCTGGATTTTAGCACTTCTTAGACTACGCTCTTTGTTCAGTGATAATTTGTAGTTCACTGGGAATAACTGAGAGATATGATTCGAACGATATCACTCCTTCGCACAAGTTTTAAACGATGGAGTTCAAGGTAAAATGCCGGGCGGTTCCCGGACACCATATAAAATTCATACCGAAACAGCTGACTGATTATTAGAGGGGTCCAGTACAGTGCGTACATGCGTACAGGAATCTGTAGCGACCACTTACAAGTCTTCCATAAAAAATCGCACGTTTAATCTTGTGAGTGAGTAGGCATTTTCAATGAATCACTGTACAGGTTATAACAGGGAACGCAGCATGATTTTGCATGTCATAAGATCAGAGCGGTTAATGACGCCTTTTCGCTTCCCCGTATCCCAGTAAACTAAATCGTAACAAACAGTACCACCATATTTTAGGCGGCCAAAAAATAGATGAACTATATTCAGCAAAAGTTTCATGTACTAAAAAACCTCAGGGTAGCATCCGTTTTCGAATTCAATAAAACGTCTGGAAGATACTTGGGGAATATTGATTCGTGAAAGAACTATTCACTCTGCCAACCAAGAGCTCATTCAAGTGAATATCAGCGTTTTCCGTTGTACGATATTACTGAATATGAGAATTTTCGTTTGTTTTCAAAATAGGACCTTCAAATTATTACGGGGTTTTGGTTTGTTAGACTAAACAGGTTAAGTCTGTGTATGAAGCAAGGTCAGAAATTAATAACAGATTCTACGGTAGCTGATAGACAGCGAAATTTTCGAGTGGAGTAGCGGTGGAAAACAATATAAACGACGTTCTTCTTTGTATTGACATGGCCTAAATCTATGCACTTTTTAGACAGCAGCTTGCTGACGATTTGGTTGTTCCAGGGACCAGTTGAACGACCGCTTTTTCTAGCGAAAGTCCGTTTACTCACAAGCATCACGTGTGCTTGGCTTAGGACCACGAAGTAAACGGTTCTTTAGATGCTTATCCCAAGTAAGGTTGGCTAGACCACCTCACCACAGTGAGGTTGATCACCATCAGTCTTGTAGCCAGATAAAAAACTGAAGTTCACAAATGACACCTCAATATCAGTGCAAACGTTTTGAGTTCTTTATACTCGTTGTACATTGTGCATCTTGAGGACACCTTCGCACATCATTACTTGGCTTAACCATTTTTCTCAAAATGGACTCTTTTGACATAGCGGATGCGACAATCCGGCAAATTAATGACAGAGTTTATGTTTTTAGGCCACGCGTTGCTAAACTGGATGAAACTAGCTGGAAATACTAAGCGAAACTCAGCGCTTCCTAGAGTTTGTTGAGAACTGAAAGGTTGAGGGGAACATGGGTCAAAAGACGGTCCAACTTCATTTAGAAAAGATCAAGTGTTTCATAGTGGACGGATTAAACAGTACGAAGCTCACAACGGAATGAGAACTTCTCATGGAGGGTGAACAATATGGTTAAAATAGTGAAGTTTGGTTATCCATTTTAGCAGAAAATAATACAACAGGGATGCCGGCATGAACTCAGTAGTATAATGCTCCCAGAGCATTGACGATGTTCAGAATTTTCGGACCATGAACGTGGGATTTCAGAGCACATCAATGAGTGCCTCCGAATCTCTTCCATGAGGTCAACTACTGAGTCTATTAAATTGCCAATAAATGGATGACATGCTGAATGCAGCACATCGAACCCACATTATCGTGTGATCGACAAGTTTTAAATGAAGATTTTACTTTGAAACTGACATCCCCTAATGCTGGAAACCTGAGCATCAGTGTCCAGTCGTTTCATTCTTGTTAAGAGTCGTCATAAGTGAAAAGAACCGAAAATAAAACCAAAACTTCAATTCTAAAGTATAGACAGCTGTCCAGCGATGGGATTATCATGGAACAAATGTTGATCCGCCATCCATCCGGAAAATTGGCTCACTCTAACATAATACCTGCATCCTAGTGAGGATGTACAACCAAGCTTCACTTTTTCCCACTTATGTCTTGTAGGGAACACTACAAAGTACACGATTGGTTGTCCCCTAGGATGCATGTGAATTAAACAAGACTAAAGAGGTTGACACATCCAAATCGGTTTCATAATAGCTCGAAAAATTAAAGGCGTTTTGGAGGACACTTGTGGAAAGGCGGCTTTTGACGGCTAATTTCCCGCCACCATCTTTTTTAGATTCATTCTTTTTTGCTTTCATTCCATCTGTGTAGATTATCAAGCAGATGGCTGGCATCTAATGTGACCAAACTGGCAGCTTGGGGAGATTTTACAGTAATCTAATAAGTTTTCCCTGACGAAATCAACTCATTTGTAACGATTTTTTCTTTCTTCAACTTGCAGTGGCTGGTTGTGCTCACTGCGATCGTGATAATAAATCTAGTGGTCGTTCGTGTCAAACGCGATTTGTATGTCAAAACGAAAAGATTCGGAGCTGACCCTTATGATCCGGAAACCTACACGAAAGAATCAGTTGTAGTGGGTGGCAATATTTGGGCCGTTGGAGATAGTAATTACTCTGTGCGGACACTCTAAGAACCCATATAATAACAAAATGCACTTTATTTTTGTATCCGCTAATCTTCTCCGTATGAAACGTACCCCCCTCATGGCTTCTAAATTCTTTCACGTGATTTGTACCTAAATGTTAACCCTGTATAATTCTTCCTATCTAGACTGTAAGGAAAGCTTGTCTTCACTTCCTGTCCCTTGCTTGTTTTGTCAACATTCAATAAATCGATATATCCCTTCTCTCCTCTTCGCTAGTCTTCACCATCCAATCAATACCGAACCAGCCTTATACCGAACAACAAAAACCACTGTGCATCTATTCCTACGCTTGTGCCTTCCTATCTACCGGAAGTCCACTGTTAATTACAAATACCATGATTTTTACTTCAGGCTTGCAATACTATAATGCACAAGTCATTTCCCTCGAATTTCTCGGAAACCCTATAATGCGGGATAGTGGAGTTCAGCGTGCCGACGGTCAAGTTTATTAATAACAAGAACGAATATTCGACTTGCAACTCGCAATCAATTAAGTCCATTCATTGCAAGTAATTTCTGTTGGATATTGCGGAAGATCGTAAATACCATGGGCGGAGGAACAAACAGACCTACTAGTCAACAAATATGGTACTACTTACATATATTGAAAAAACACTTGTATCACGTATGTCTCCTGTTGAGTGCTTCTCAGTCTCAAGGATGAGTACGACTGTACTCACCGGATTCATGCATTTGATGTGAAATCATCGGTTATCACGTGAAAAAAACAGTGCAGAGCGCGCGAATCTGCACTGTTTTGAGTTGAACAACTCCAAATGTTAGTCTGCGAAATCCTATGACACTTGGCATACCGACCGCTCATCCGTGCTGTAACTTACTACACAATCATTTTATAACACAATAAGCAGCCGTTTTCATAGCGTCCGAGAAGCCTACAACAATTAAATCATGGGAGTATTAAGGACATTCTGTAGTCCGAGAGTAAATGAAGCTGAACTGATGGAAAGACGCACGGTATGAGCAAAAACCCTACCACCGCATTCCGAATACTCACCGAATGTCCGAGCATTGGGCTCAGTCTTGGCCTACTACCCTGGAACCAAATGCCACACCTGATTTTCGTACATGAACCGTCTAGAGGGGACGGTTCTGTTAGTTTATCACAAGGCTACTATCGCTGTCCACTGGACTTCGAACACAATGCCTGCTGCCCAAAAAAATCATGTCAACTAAGGGCAACTGTGCGAGACGAGCCTGACCTGCTACATCCTGCTAACATAGGTAGGCGAAGCCGTCACGTGTTTATTGGTGTATCCAACCGTAGACGAATCACAAAGGGATGGTGTCGCTGATCCAGGTGAATCTGTTCAAACAAGGGAATACCCATAACGTTTTCCATCCCAAAAACAGTAGTGTGGCTTTTTGGAAGCATCGTAAACAAAACATTTATCTGGGTTGCAGGTTAGTCTCCCTTCAAACCTAATATATATGGGAATGAGTGCATTTGTCGAAATCCGTACGATTTGGATTCAAGTAGGACATTAGGTTGACGGAAAACCGGGGACCACACCTTCTTGATGAGCCCCAAAGAGGGAAAAGCTGGCCGTGAACCGTTGAAGAATTTTCAGCAACCCTTCATGTGGTTTAGTTGAGGGACTTCTTTTGCCTGCGGAAATTGTTTAAACGGAAGTATAAGTCCACTGGAAAGTGATGGAATGCACAGGTCTGTATATGGTAATTCATTGGTCACACTACCGAACAATCAAGTGCATCAAGGGTGATTACTTTATTACGACTGAATCACGCACAGCAAATAGTTGCCACATTCTTCCACAAAATCTACTCAAAAAACCCAAGCTGTTTTCTTAATTCACTGGCAGAAGGTAAATCTTGATATATATATATATATATATATGCTACTTGTGTACCATTCTCTGAGATGATTTTGTATTGAAGTGTTTATCCGTGCCATTTTGTATGACCATTGTGTTTAATCCGTGTACATGGCATCGGCATTCATAAATCAATAAGTCACTATTGATCCGTATGAACACAAGTTTCAGACTGACATTCCCACAATTTTCTGCACTTTCCACGCATTTTCCGTACTGTTACACTTGAGATACTTCGATATTTGTTTATTTTTGCTCAATCAACATACTGTCCACTATGTATAATATGTTCACACATATATAATTCACATAATGAATCCATACTTTGGAGCGTACATCGGAGAGCCCAGTACATCCCAGCTTCTGCATTAGGATTTCTGCAATGAATTCTGAAAATGGCATCCCCATTGGTCCTCTCCTTTCTTCACTAAGCATCACAGCGTGAATAGAATCGAGTGTGTGGAGCTAGCGAACGTATGGAGAGCGGTCTTAGATAAGCCGAGTTGACACGTGACAGTGTGGTTGTCAATCCACTTAGGATCATTAGAAAAAACCAAGGGGTAGAGGTGGAAACCCCAACCGACCAAAAGTTACAGCATCTCTCTTACACAACTTTCTTAGCACTTAGGATCAAAAAACCAAGGGGTAGAGGTGGAAACCCCAACCGACCAAAAGTTACAGCATCTCTCTTACACAACTTTCTTAGCACTACACTACCCACACAGACTGACAGAAGGTTCAAACGAAGTTCAAGAGGAGCCATCAAATGAACCGAACCAGAAGAACTAGACCCTAGGCAGGACCCAAACACATGTAGGTTTCCC
>NW_008751900.1:131430-137176 GCF_000715545.1 Opisthorchis viverrini | reverse complement strand
TACACAACCTTCTTAGCACTACCTCACCCACACAGACTGACAGAAGGTTCAAACGAAGTTCAAGAGGAGCCATCAAATGAACCGAACCAGAAGAACTAGACCCTAGGCAGGACCCAAACACATGTAGGTTTCCCCACCGACCCAATACTTGTTCAACCACTCCAACACATTAAAATCCCTCGGTCGACACCCAACAGAGATTTAGCTTGACTTATTTGATTGGTTCTCCTTCCGCCTTAAATCTCGATCAACCTCGGAACCTAGTCACTTGGCCTGACGAAGCTTTTGTGTCAAAAGCGAAACGTTGCCCAGCAATAAATCTACCGATTGTTACCAAACTTTTTCGAAGACTCTTCTTCCTTTGTATGAAAGAACGATACATATTCCGTTGCACATAATTTCTGGACGACGCTGCGGCGACGTTGTTGTGTGAATCTACGATCAGGCTGGCCCCCAATAAGCCAGCCACATCAAGAGTAATCAAATGTTCTTTTAAAAACTACGTAGACCCAAACCAGTAAGAAGTAACTGTCAACCGCACACTCAGGATGTCCTCACGATTAGTGGTGAAGCGTTTGCTAACAAATTGCCAAGTTCAGCGAATATATGAACAGGCATCTGATCTACGACTGGACTTGTTCAAGCGTGAAAGATGTGATTGGGTTACCCAGCGCCCCGGTAACCGTCCAGATGATTTCGACTAGTAGACCCGCATGTCGAGATTTCAAGTCGGGTGGAGTCACGGACGCTTGAGGCCAGCCAAACCAACAGTCCAATTAGTTGTAGCTGATTGCTGAATTTATGTGTTTGCATTCACATCGCTTTACAGTCTACAAATTCCAACTGCAACAACTTAAAAAAACATGCACCTCTACGCGTAAGTCTTCCGCCTGTTCATCATCAAAAGGCATCACCTGTGTAGGTACCGCGTGATCCGACTAGGGAGTCAACGTGTCATTCGCTTGTCCCAATCCATCAAAAGTAATTGATTGATTTGGAAATACAATGCGAGTCCGCGTTAGGATGTCCAATGCCAGAGTCATGTGACGGTTCAGGTGCGCCACCCAACGAATTTACGTCTATTCAAGGTGCAGCAAAATTTCACAAATATGTTCATCACCCAAATTTCAGGCGGCCAAGTGTTCCCACACCCTTTGTAGCACGATGGCGCATGGTCATCCACCGCTCAGCGATATTCCACACGGCGAAGCCGTTCACAACGCTTGGGTTCTTTACTTTCCTCTATACTAGAAGCTTCCTGTGGACCGGATCACCACTACCTTTGGCCTAATCCCGAACGATTCAGTGCTGGTCCTTTACTTTTGCTCCAAAGTACAGGCAGAACTAAAGCAAAAATAATAAATCGCCCCTCTAGAAAACGAAGCAAGACCCAGACCTTGTTCCGGATATAGAAAACATACTAATGCGGTATACATAGATATCCTCATCTCAACATTAGTTGGTGTGTTGGAGATACATACATGTGGACGCATTTCTGTAATTCTGATATCAAACCTTTTGGTGACGACCCAGTTGAGTTCTATCTGGCTTCAAACAAATCTTTTGTTAATTTTTGATCTCATGAACACCTATTTGGACTGGATGTAGTGAATGCGGGGAACAATATGTAGTCAAATATTATAAAAGCGAAAATAGTTGGTTTGGTTCTTTCTGATTTAATTCCATGGGTAGAAGCAGATTCCCCTTATCTTTTGCTGTTATATTGAGGTTGTGATGACCTGAGCGCAGAAGTCTTCCGTAACAGTAGCTGAGAAATATGCCGGCGTTCTCATCCAAACTGAGAGAAATAAACGCGGGTAAGGATACGCTTATTCTTGCTGGCCCAGCCAGCCTAATGCGGGTCGACAATCATCGGAAATTCGGATTTAAGTCAGGCACAGCCAGAAGTTCTCCACATGCTTCACTAGTAGCCCATTTAATATGCCTTAAGAAATTTTCTATTTGAGACACAGACACTCTTAACGGCCTTCTCGTCATGAACAGAGGTTTTCCTTTTCGAGAAATATACTCATTTCCAAATCAGTTTTCACGAGGGACTCAACTGAATCTCTCGCTTATGATGTTCTACAACTGAAAGTGCTGCACACAGGCCGCCTCATGTTTCAGTTGGCACGATATTCGAGATATTGCAGTATATTTCCATAAAGGAAACTACTCACAAGGTTGCTGAAAACTCGAAAACAGTGCAATTTGGGTTCAAGCAGACCATAAGGTTGACGGAAACTCGGGGACTGCGCCTACCTGATGAGCCCCAAGAAGGGCGAAACCAGTCATGGGCCGTCGAAGTGTTCAGCAACCTTGTGAGTAGTTTTCTTTATGAAAAAGGCTTCCCTTGTTCACTAGTTTCACTAAAGCGCATCATATTCATGATGTTTATTCCAGGTTGCCTTGTGGATAAGCTATTCTACAAGCTTGCTGGGCGGCATAGAAGTTATTCATCTTTAACAGGCCAGGAGACGAGAATTGAACGCCATAAAAAGGATATACTGGCGTAATTCTCGAACACAAACAGTACAACCCATCTATCGGTGATGAACAACAACAGAAACATTTTCGTCTACTCGCATGATTTCTGGCAGAAAAGTGAAAATTATCCACCTCTTATTGACGTACGGTGGTTATGCTGATAGACAGATGGACATTTCCTACGAACAGCGACGTATACTAACATCTGAATCCGGCCTACAAAAAAGGCCAACATTATCCCGCCAATGACATTCGCCCAGTTCACTGTCCTCTTAGAGAGTTGAACGGTATCACGATATTTCTCCTGTATGCTCTTCCCCTTCATTTGCAAGACTTACCAAGTGGAAGTTATGATAGTGGAGGTTATAATGTTCTCCATGATCCGTTGCATTATTGTTGTACTAGGATTCAGGTGGCGAGGCTGGTGTGATTTGGAACTGTTTCAATCCATTATACTTAAGAGGGCCCCAATGAAAAACAGTACCAAGGACAACTACCTGAAAGGTTAGAACCAGTAGTTCCCTCTGAATTAACCGACCAGGGATGGTCAGAAACAGAAAACCCTTAGCTCAGTATTCTTCCTGTGCATAGCTGCCGTGAACCGATGAAGTGCAAGAAGTGGGATACCACCAGGTTACCCAGGTCTAGTCGGGAGCAGTGGAAAAGCCAAAGCTGGATCCTAGTCACGGACCTTCCGGTTAGTAGATCCGTGACTTAACCACTAGGTTATCAGGAGCGGTTTGTAAAGGTTGGTCTCTTGAAGTAGCAGTAACTGCATTTTGATGCTAAAATTAACAAAGGCTATGTTTTTCTCCCGCCAGTGCTCATTTCCTGGGTGTTTTCATTTTCATTAGACGTTGCTCGCGCCTCCTAGGAACGATTTTAATTGTCTGGGGCGAGCTACGCTGCACATATTAGGATGCCTAACATCCAGAGTACGTTTGACTAAGCCTAGTATGTATGTGGTATAAAATAAATGAAACCGAAAATTCATCGCTCCTCGGATAGGTGCGTTATCAGATGAGATATCGAGCGCCCTGCTGGGAAGTCGAAGGTCGATTCCAACCCAAGAGTTTGTTTTCAAAACAGCTACTAAATCCTCCCCAGTAATCTAGAGTACTGACTAGCGTACGGTGCTAATGGCTGACAAGACCTGTTAAATCACCGGAACGTAACGCGTTTTCTTATTCGCGGCTATCAAAAGGAGGGGACGTTTACATACTAACGACGGGTGTCCATTTGTGACTGCAGACTGTTATGAAAATAGAGAACAGGGTTCTGTATGAGATTGTAGGACGAACTACTGATAAGTTAGCGAGTAGGTGGAGAGATAAGTTGACGCCTGTTGGAAACTGTCATTAAGCTTGTCATTAAATTGTGCGAGTTCGATTACGATAACTACGGTCGCTCACTGATTCAGTCATCCAGTGCAGGGAGTCGAAGAAAGTTGCAGCGTACTGAGGCATATCAACTATCTGCAGGATAAGGGCATGGAGTTATCAACAGGTGAGTAGTTTCCCTGCAGCTACCTCAGTGGAACTTAATTCCCTGACCTGGCCACTTGACGATTTCAGTCTGTTTTAGCCGCAGTTCGTCTACGGAAAGACCGAGGACCACCTAAACGGACAAATAACTAGGAACCATTTCATTTATTTAGAAATGGGTTCGAGATAAAGCCCGGTGGAAAAAGCCAGTGACTGCGCCAGCTCATCCAGCTTAGAAACAATAACTTACGTGTTGTGTGAATGAAATAATAAGTTAATTGTAACACCCCTTCGGTCCCTAGCTACCATGTCACTCGACGGAAGCATGAAGCAAGATACTGCAAGGCTACCCAAGCCTAGACAGGAAGAGTGGAGATACCAAGTTTGGACCCCACAGACCTTCCGGTCAGAACGTCCGAGCCTTAGTCACAGGACCACCTCTTGTCGTGTTCTTTGCCATTCACCCATAATGAGCTCCTCATGAGTCCGCAGTGAGCTCATACTCCATCAATGTGCACTACATAAGCCTTCATCCACCGGTGAACTGATTTTGAGGATCGTTTGCCCATCTGCATTATCGTCTCAGATGCAGATTCCTGATGCCCGTTGTCCCTAAAACCTTCCATCGAATAAAACATGGAATACGTGTTTTTACCATATGGGTGGCCCCAGATGCTGGCCCACATACCGACTGAAAATCCAAGTAGCAAAACCCAATGGACTAGTAATCAGTAGCACTGGTGAACCTCTCGACCGAAGTAGGCTGTGACAGAGGCTGAGATGACCCAGGCACCCATATAGCTGCTGGCAGAAAATAATTACGACGGAGGATTTAAAGACCAGGTATAGGTAAAGCAAATGAAAACTCGAGAATCCTCTGATGGGAGAGACCCACAGACCATATGTACCGGCATGTAAGCACAGCTCGATCCGATGAGCTATCAGCTCAGACACTGATGAATCTGAAGTAGTTCGGTTTCTAGTCTGCACTTTGATCCACGGAAAAACGGCTCCTACACTCGTATAATTACTGTTTACAAGTAGCAACGGACATGGGCGGTGAGTCTCAAAAACGCAAGTCGATGTTACATTGCAGTGTAGAGCAACTTACCTCTACTACCGACCTTCCTTACACAACCAAGCTTGTTTACGGAAGTTCTCCATTGTTTGTGAAATTGCTCCTCTATGCAGAGCACACTCGTTCGGTTCGATGAATCGTCAACTGGAGTTTTTTCGTATATTTCAGCAGTTCGCTTTGGAAAAGGAGGCATCCATTTCAGGTTCGCGGGTAAGACTGTGGCTTAGAGTTTATGTTGTACACAGGGCTAAACTCAGCAGCGTAAGCTAATGCTAGCACATCACGCCTGATAGCTGAGTGGCTTTTTATTTCCTAGCATTAGAGATAAAAGTGGAACATATCACTTAGCTGATTGACAAAAGTAGAAAACCAATATGGTAAGTTAAGAGCGGTGCGTGCCACAGCATGGTTGGGTGAAAAGAGCCCTTTGAGGAAGTCGGTCGACTGGCATACGCAGCACGTGGCCAAGCCAACGCAACCTGTGCAGTGTGATCAATTTATCTATCGAGGGTGAGTTATTTCTCCCGAATACCATTCGACGTACTTCAGAATTGCTGATCCGGTGTTCCCACCAGATTCGGGCAATGCTCCGAAGACATCGATGGTCAAACACTGAAAGTCTTTTGACGTCCTCGGCGCGCAGCGGCCAGGTTTCTGATCCATATAGTAATATGGAGCGCACCGCAGCATTGTAAAC
>NW_008751900.1:123736-130826 GCF_000715545.1 Opisthorchis viverrini | reverse complement strand
TGAAGATATGGTCGATGCAACCTCTTGCAGGACGGAACCCAGCTTGGTTTTCACGGATCGGCCTCTCCCTGTGTTCCGTCAACCTTCGAAGGATAAGGCCAGAGTGCACCTTCGATGCCACAGCTAACAGGCTGATGCCACGGTGGTTTTCGCATAGCGTCCGTGTACCCTTTTTGAAGATAGGGATAACTGTCGACATGCCCCATTCTGCAGGCACTCGCTCTTCGTCCCACATAGTACCAATAAGTTTTGTCAAGTGGGTCACCAGGGAATTTCCGCCTTCTTTGAAGAGGGCTGGATACAGACCGTCCGGTCCTGGTGCCTTCTCACGTTTCAGTGCGGCTACTTCGTACCTTATTTCTTCTTCCGAAGGGCGATCAAGGTTTACATTCCATTCGCCCGTATACACTATCTCCACAGGCTGTGTTGCAGGAGGCCAGCTGAACTGCTCTTCGAAGTGTTCGGCCCATCTCTCCAGTCGACGTTTTTGCGAGTGAATTACTGAGCCATCTTTTTCACTTATCGTTTCGCTGACCGTCGCTTTCCTAGTCATCTATGTTCTTTTAGGAAAGTAAGTAGTCTAAGAGAAGCACCCATGTTTATTACTCGCATCATGCGGAGGATAACACAGATCCTGCGCATGAAAACATATTTAGTGGATGATAGTGAGCAGTAGGCTTTGCCAATTCCGTATGGCAACGAAGAGGTATACACAAACTTGTAAAATAAAGCCATCAATATTATCAGTGAGAGAAACACTAGTGTTGGTACTGACGCTTTTCTGCCGTAAAACCAAGTTTATTCATTTGCACTCAAATTATCAAGAATGAAGAGTGTATATAGAAGGGACTTGATGCTTACCCACCGCAAGCCCACTAAGAAAATTTGGGATGAAACTGACAATCGCGACATTTCAAGCAGCGTCTCCAGTCAGGTGCAAAGAGGGACACTTGACCCCTATGGTACAAGGTGGTAACCACGACAAACATCCAAACCCCTGATGATATCTTCCAACCCCTTTCACCAAATCACCGGTCTTCAACCCTGCAGTTTGTCATTCTGGAGTAGATAAATATAACAATACTTTTCTCGGGAGATAATGATTCCGCACACGTAGCACATGATTGGGTCGCCGCAGGTTTTGTGCCACTACTGCAGAACCAGACGCTCATTTTCGAATTATCCCGACGCCACCCAATAACAGCAACACTTCCGATACATTGGTGGTAAACAAACTGAAGACACTTGCGATCATCTGCCCAAGGAGGTCAGGTATCTCGACAATACCGCAACGCTGCCTTTACTGTAGTCTGAAGCGACCCCTGAGACCCAATGATGTGTCTTTTTGGAACAACTAAGGCTAAATGGCAGACGTGATTCAGACCCTCGAAGTTCGTGAACTAACTTTATCGGGCACGATTCTATCAGAGCTGACAGAACTACTGAGGTACGTACAAGTCTCCACAACCTCTCGTGATTCCCCTTGGAGTGCAAGGGTCCTGTTCAGAAGCCGAATACTCTGAAGCAGAGGTCTGCACTTTGTATGTACAGGACGAACTTTAAAAGAAGGCATTATTGTGGTCAGTTTGTTTAAAATTGTTTGTCCTTGTAAATCAAAGTGCTGGTGAGTGCGCTGCACACAGACCGCCTCGTGTTTCAGTTGAACGTGTCGACAAGGCCCACGGGGTTACGTCCATTGCAAAAGTGGTGGGAAGACTAAAGGCTGGGTGTAATGAAACAGTAAATTACGTCGTCCAAACTATTAAAGCCTGTTAAAACCCATTCACTATTTCCCATCGCCAAAGTATGCAGATGAAACTGAAGATGATCAGTGAAAATCTGAGGACATGTATATTTGTGCATATCACCAATCGTAGCACTGACGTATTAGTTCCTCATGAACGAGTTCCATTGGGGTCTGGTCCATGTCTTCATGGTAAGAGCGTGAATTTCGGGAATTTCTTCTGACAGGGCACTATTTACCATCCTAGTTCATTCGTTTCGCAAAGTCATATTAGTCAAGCTGAAATAGACAACTCACCGGTGACGTTCCAAAAGTGACTTCCCATCAAATACATCAGATACAATAAATACATCGAACTTTTTCCCGCATCCATCGGAGAAGTCTTTCACTTCCTATAATATGAATTATTGGGTCTGAATGAAAATCAACCTACAAGGTGAATAGGGCTGAGAGCTTGTAGCTTTTGTTCGATAGCAGCTTGCATACTGATGACACAAGCGCACGCAGAAAAACAAGAACCAAAATAAATGGGTATCTGGCTAAAAGCGACAAGATAATGAAATGCTTTTCTTCGGAATGGCCAGGAACACTGGAGCAACGCTGAAAACTCACCACCAGCGAAGCCACTGTGAGAACATGGAAGTAGAATGCCCTACAATTGTCAAGGGAGCAGGATGGGCCATGTGGTTAGAGCACGAATTTACTGACCGGAAGGTACATGGTTCGAACCCGACCTCTGCCTCTCGACTTCCCCTGTCTAGGCTTGGGCAACCTGGCAGTATCTCAGCCCTCGTGCCTCGTTCGTGTGGCATGGCAGCTAGGCACCGAAAGGGTGCTACAGCTGAATGATTTATTTTATTTTATTTTATTACAATTGTCATCATCAGCGACAGCATGGCAGTGTTCAGCACTGATGCTTCGCTGCCGTGCAACAATGATTTATTTGGTTGATATATTCATGCCGACATGTCCACACCTCCAGACACTCATTCAGGTAATCTGGATAGAAACTGACAACGGGAGCGCCACTGATATCGAATAGTAGTCATGTATTGCTGGGGATCACACCAGCGCCTTATAAGGTGAATTGGTCTCATCTGTCACACCGAAATCAGAACTTTCACACCAACGTACGAAAACGCTTCATAACTTTGACCACCTTGGGTTGTAAGAGCCATGTCGGATGACCGCAAATTCGGGAGCATAACCTGTTTGTGATGCAAAGCGCATGCCGAAAGACGGTATGACCCTAGTGAGCTCATCCGGGAACACTGGTGCCTCCTATTCAAAAAATCATAACAATGTCACCTGTATATTCAAGATCTACAGGGTTTTTGTCAACAACTATATCAACACCGAGGTTTGGAAGACTGTGTTCACTTCATTAGCTTGTCAACCAAAAAACTGAATAGGAATGGAAACAGCGGGAACCCACCTTGCGTAGAATTTTTGGAGGGCTTTATATATACTCCAACGTGCCACGAAGCCGTAAAATACTAATAACCTATTACATCCACAAACTTCCGGGACGTGATGTAGCGTTCTGTGTACGACTATGTAACATCTATGTCAGTCCTCGGCTTACTGTTCTGCCCGATACGGTACATCAGAAAGACACGGAAGCTTAAGACAGTCATATATGGAGACCAAAGAAAACAATCGCGACTGTGTTTATTGGGTTATCGCGAAACGTTCTACACGAGCGTGCCAGAATCTTCGCCAGCGGGGCGAGAGACACCGAGCCGCGAGTGCTCGACCCTGATTCGCTAACCATCTGACCAATCAGGGCATGAGTTCGTCTAGCTGTGGCCCACACCTGGCATCCGTTCAATGGCTTCGAGTGATCAGTCACTTAAGGCGAATGATCTCTGCAACATTCCTTGCTGAGCAATCCTTTCAGGTGAACGACAGCGGCTGAACGACAAGAACAAAACCGACCAGAGAAACTTGGGTAAAAGCCTCGATCCTGTGTATCAATCCGTGAGTCTGTGGATCCATGAGATCGTGCTACGGAGAAGAGGTAGGTCAACCGGGCCAAATGCGTCTTGGACGTCCAGGAATGCTAGAGTGGTAGATCCTTCATACGCACGAGATTCATGGATTGACACATGGATCAACGCTTTTGCCGAAGCTTCAAATGTCGAGTTTTCTGATCCTTCAACGGCGGTTTGAATCCACGGATTCTGGCACGGAACCTAGTTTGAAGATTGAGTCGGTGTAACTCCTTCCTCATTGGAATATCGCTTGCCGCTCTCGAATGAATAATTCACGGACTACCACAAGGCGACATGGGCAAGTGACACCAAGATAGTAACGATTGCAGTCCTGTGATTAGAAGACTCACAACGGGTCCCTTTTGGATAATGGGCGCCATCAGTGATTCTCCCCCAGCTCTCCAAAAAGGTCTCCCTTCCCAGATGTCAACTATTTACTCGGCCAAATGTTGACTGAAAACTTCATTCCCCCCTGAAGAATGCCAGTATTTATACCCTCCAGGTGTGTTGCTGTCCCGTCATCCAAAAGAAGAATGAAGGCTAGGATTCCGCCAAGTTGCTCAGGTCTAGAGAGCTGAAACCCAGATTCCAGAGTTGTGCTGCGGAATTCACAAAATTGTTTCAAAACGGGCGACAGTGAGTTATTGATCCACGCTACCAGTAACAGACAGCTATGTGACTTGCGAACTGTTGGAGGACAACGCCATCCTCAGTGACAGCCATACCAAAATGGAAAAGCGATTTTTCACTGCCATGAAACTTTTGAGTTTATACGAAAAAGCATTATGATAGAAGAAGAAAGGTATGGGTCAGGGAGAGAAACCCTGGCCTATTTACCACTAATATTCAAGGTGCTTAAATCTCCAACACTCAGCCAATCTAAGCAGAATATCACTGTAGGAAAGTCAGTGATATCCGTTAGTCGCCATGCCGTTGTTCTCTCCAGCCCAACGACAGGTTGAGGGTCACCTGGACCTCATCCTGGAATCTGAACGGCACCAAGTGTGGCAATCTCCACCCTTTTCTGAAATGCCAACATCTCTCTACCCATGAGCTTCCGCCATTACCAATTACGCATCATATGCGGTGCTCATTTCGGCAGACAGCTTGCAGTTCTGGATACACAGTTTGAGGGAAGTACCTCATGCTCCACTAGAAGCCCGTCTTCAGATCACAAGGTTGCTGAATGGCTGCTTTCAGCCTATTTGAGGATACAGACCTGAAAATGTCTGTGCTCTTCGCCCGAAGTGGCCGGGTGTAGCATCTGCCTAAAACAAGGCATCACGCAGCGAGAGCAACGTGGTATATTTTTGGATGACTTTGGAAGACAATGAATTTTACATCATAGAGACAGCGCAACTCTCCAACAGGAGGGATGGCGGTTTTTTCTGGAAACTTATCAAAAACGGTTGAGAACACGCCGAAACTTAGCCGCACACCTAAGATTCACCTGAAACCATATTTTGAAGGAGGGCGACCTTAACGTAAAGTTTTAACATCTGATAGTAATTATTCGAACACTAGATCTTTCAGCGAGGCCGCAGCTTTGTTGAAGTTGTTTAAACGCATTCAAGGCCCACTGTGGGCGCAGGGTTCAGATTTTTAATAGCTACTACGGCTGAGTACATTTCGGCCGTGAAGGCGGTAGATGGTTTTGCAGAGAAGTTAGGTCATCCACGTTTCTTTTCAGTGTATTCCAAATCGCTTTGAAAGCATACATGATCAATAATTTCATAGCTTTTGTCTGCATCAATCAACNCTGAAAAGAGCGTCGATTCGCTACTTTTGTATGAAAAAGCCTTCCACCGATGCACCAGATATCCTTACTGCGGAATTCGTCGCGGCTCGTATGTTTATCGTTGTTTGTCTGCAGCCGGCTGCCTGACAGTAAACCATGCTCGCCGGTGAAAGACTACGTGGCGGTTACTTCCTAACGCCTTGAGCACAATCACCCACTTTGCAAGTTTACTTTTGACAGGCTTCCCTATAATCGACGCCTGACAAATGATGAATCAAGGGAGTATATTACCGTTTTGAAATATGATGCTTCGACGTCGGGGATTCGTGAATACCTCGTCGATCACTTTGGAAAATAACTTAATATCCAGCATGGTAATAACTATAGCGTCAAGGGCTAACTCTCATTGTTGATAAGCCGGTGGCTATGCTGTTTAGATTCCTTAGATGACCTGTGGTCGATTACAGCCACGCTTCGAGAATTTATTCGTGTACAGTTAGTGGAATCTGAGGGTGGCGGTTTTAGCCGCCTGTGCTTTCCCAGCACATAGCGGATTGCACTCTTTCGATATTGTAAACGTTGATGCTAGGCTTGGGGCCAACCGTCTTGGGAAGACAATTTTAGAGCCTCTGACGTTCACTATGAGGGCACAAGATGCAATCGGCATCGTGTAATGAGTTATGTATGCCTTCGTAGAAACCGAGCGCTTTACGCTTTTGCGCAAGTTGTTCTGCTTGCTCAAAAATATAATGTGTGGGCAATAATCAACCAAGGCATTTGTTTTGGGCAAGTTGTCATCCCAGATGCGAGCTGCCAAGGCTGCGACGGTAGCCTGCAATATTTCCACGCACGACAAGCTATCAACAAGCTCCTACATTTCTATGGTATCGGAACAAAGCGTTGTATCTGAGGGACGTACTACCTGTGAGAGGAACGTATACCTGTGAAGAGTCTGAAGTTTCCATTACGAGAAGATCCGAAAGATTGCGGACAAGACCACCGGTGGACTATAAACACCCAAACGCTCATTCAAGGTGTGGCGGATGTGATGAACATGACTGATACTTTGTTGATTGCTCTATTCATTATTCTCTTGTTTTAATATTCTATATGCTGTACATATACGCCAATTCGAATACATACGTGCTACTTGTCGCACTGATCTGAGTTCTGGATTTCTAGTCCGTCTGGTTATTCCGATATATGTCCGAAACTTAATTCTCACATTTTGGCGCCGCGATTGGAACAATTCATCATGCCGAAACGGAACCATTAGATGTTAATTCAACTGCGCGTGACGTAGAGGATTATGTGGAACGATTTGACATATGGTGTCTCACAAAATCCGATATGGATGATAAGAAACTCACGACAAATTTCCTACATTTCGTTGGCAAGGAGGGGTATATGTTAATCAAAATTTGGTATATACTGAATCTCCAATCGATATTTCCTACACTGCATTGAAGAAGAACGTTCTTCAACACTTCAAGCCGATGAACTTCGTAGCAGCCGAAAGAGCTAGGTTCAATATGTTGACCCGCTCTCATTATCAGTCGGTTCGTGATTTCGTATTGCAGCTGCAGACACAGGCAGCCAAATGTGACTACGGTG
>NW_008751900.1:107523-122830 GCF_000715545.1 Opisthorchis viverrini | reverse complement strand
AAGAAAGTGTGTCACTTAACGTCTGACCCAAATACTGACGTGAAGACATTATCTGAAGATATTTCTACTCTTTCTCTATCTGTTTTGTCTCAAAATTTGTCATGTGTTTTTAAAACGTTTATATCCGCTTCTGGTCAAAAGCATGACTTTATTGTTGATACTGGTAGTGTTGAGTCCATCATTCTACAGTCAGCTCTAACTGCATTCTACCCCAGTGCCGTGATTGTGCCTACAGATGTTAACATTCGCGGTATCACTGGACATCCTCTACCTCTAGTTGGTAGTTGCACGATCCCTGTGAGGCTACCCCAAGGTACCTCTGTCGATTGTAAATTTTTGGTTTCAACGTCGGGACCATCAATTATCCGATTCAAAGCTCTGCGCTTACTGAGAACTGGCATCACCTTACTGACTTCTGTGAACGAGAATTAACTGAAACAATTGATTCTAAAATGTTCTAAGGCTACAGGTGGCATGAGAATTCCCAAAGTGTGGCTCGAAGTTACAGGAAAGGCTATACTTCTCAAGAGACGAATTATTCCATTTGGCTTACGCGAGCCTGTTCTTGAGGCATTAAATTCAGTGTGTGAGAAAGGAATTCTGACCCCTGTCGAATCATCAAATTGGGCAACTCCGATAGTTACCCCACTGAAGGCTGATGGTATTACTCCGATAATTTGTGGTGACTACCGGCTTACGCTAAATACTACAACGTAAATGCACCACGGAAGAGCCAGAAGATGTACTGTATCGTGTATCAGCTTCAAGTGTGTTTTCAAAAATCGATCCAAAAGATGCTCATCTTCAAATACCACTGGATGAAGCCTCCAGTAACCTTACCGTGATCAACACACCCTTTGGGTTATTCCGATACAATTTCCTTCCCTTCGCGCTATAAGTTTCACCAGCTGTATTTCAGCAAGTTATGAATACTATTGCAAAAGATTCGGAGGGTGTTGTGATTAACCAAGATGACGTCATTGTGCATGCTGCTGACAAAGCTACCCATGATATGAGTCTGTTGTCTTTACTGAGCTGATCTTCTGAGTTCAATGTAGCTATTCATTCTGATAAGTGCAATTTTGGTGGCCATCATTTTCATGCCTTGGCTAAATTGTGGATGGCAGTGGTTTTAAACCTGGTGCAAAACATCTATTCCCTATAGTAAATGCGCAATCACCAACCAACCTACAAGGACTGCGTTGGGTTCTAAGAGCACTCCAGTATTACTCCCATTTCCCTCCCAATTTCGCCAAACATGCAAGTTGTCTGTTTGATATCATATCTTCTAATTAATTTTCTTGGTCCTCCAACCATGAGAAGACGTTGCGTACACTGCTTGGTTATCTTCAGACTTCAGCTGTTTTGAAGCCATTTTCCGCCAAACCTCATTCGACAATCATTACAGATGCTTCTCCCACTGGAATAGAGGTAAACCTTGAACAGTGTGGTAGACCAGTGATCTGCATTTCCCGTCGACTTTCAAAAAGCCGAATGTGGATATTCTCAGACTCAACAAGAAGCATTTGCTGTATATTGGGCTGTCAAACGGCTCCATAAATACCTTTTTGGATCAAAATTTACGATTGCTACTGATCACGAGGCTTTGAAGTTCTTGTAACAGCCAACAAAGTCTCTGGCGAAGCCATCTGCCGCGATGGTGCGACGGTGGATTATTGTACTGAGTTCGTATACCTACATAATTATTCATCGTAGGGCGAAAGTGATTCCTCATGTCGATTTCTTGTTAAAAATTCCACCTGAATCAAACAATTCAGATTGTCTGTTAATTCAACCATTACCAGTCAAGCGGGATGTGCTTGTTGCTGACGCTGAAAGATATTTCGCTCCCATTTCTTTTGCACTGCGACGTGGCTGGACACAGCAAGAACTACGCCGATTTCCTGTTTTTACTGTCGCCGCGAAAGCTTGTCCGTTACTCCGGATGGTTTGCTGTGTTTTGAGGTTAGAGTTGTCATTCCACCAACTCAGCGAGCGGCTGTTCTTGCATATTTACACTGTGGTCATCTAAGTCTCGATAAAATGAAATCCCTTGCTCGCTTGTCATGCTGGTGGCCGGAACTGGATGCTGATATCAAGCATACTGCTAAGAATTGTGTTAAGTGTGCACATAAGATTCATAACAAGTCTTCACAGTGGCATCCGTGGCCAGTTACTTGTGAAGCATTTCAACGAGTTCATGCTGACTACTGTGGTCCTTTTCTTGGTAAATACTATGCTTTAATTCTTATTGACGCATATTCCCGTTGGCCTGAAGTTTTTCTAACTACTTCTCCAAGTGCCGAATTCACTCAGCAAGCCTTGAGGAAAGTATTCAGCCACGAAGGTGTACCAACTGTTTTGGTCACTGACAACGGCACACACTTCACTGCAAAATTCCTCGAGGAATGGTTGAAGGGTCTTGGTTGTCGACATCTGTTTACTGCTCCGCGACATCCCCAGTCGAATGGACTTGCTGAAAATTTTGTCCGAATACTTAAATCTGCTATTATTTCTCTCTCTCCCGCTACTTTTGTGGACTTGGACCGTGGGATTGATAATTTTATAATGCAATACAGGAACGCCGTTCATTCTGTTACTGGGAAGAGTCCCACGCTTCTATTTAAATCTCGTTCGTTGCTTACAAGTCTTGACTGTGCCAAAACGGCTGATGTTACATTTTTCAATGGTAATGATTTACGACCTGCTAGAGGGAATGTACTTTCATCAAATGGCAAACGGATGGTCACAATTCTCGATTTAGTTGATCCCGCTTGCCACCGGAGGCACGTTGACCAGGTTGGGTCCAATACAAGAGGTCAGTCTGTTAACGGCACTCCTGCTGTTTCAAAAACTAATGAATCCTTTGTAGATGATCTTATGGTATCCCAAGAAAACGTTGTATCTGAAGAACGCATTATCTGTGAAGAGTCTGAAGTTTCCATTACGAGAAGATCCGAAAGGTTGCGGTCAAGACCACCGGTGGACTATAAACACCCACACGCTCATTCAAGGTGTGGCGGATATGATGAACATGACTGATACTTTGTTGATTGCTCTATTTATTATTCTCTTGTTTTAATATTCTATATGCTGTACATATACGCCAATTCGAATACATACGTGCTACTTGTTGCACTGGTCTGAATTCTGGATTTCTAGTCCGTCTGGTTATTCCGATATATGTTTGGAACCTAATTCTTACAATTGCATTGCATTGCTTTAACTCTTGAAGATAGTTTCTAACCGCAACTGGTACCATACTCTACTGCACGGCCCCCTGTGATAACGCAGCTTACCATATGACCGTGCAACGCGCCGTAATCACGTAGGTTTCGCCACGCTTTACAAGTCCTGCGGAGAACAGACCCCGAAATTGAATCCTAGTTGGGTCCCCACTGGTTTAGCATCACTCAAAAGTGGGTCATTCGTACATTATGGAAATGCGACCAGCAACCGTCTGGGGTACTCCAACAGGCGTTTAAAGGGGTACGTGCATCAGGCCGATAGGTTGGAGCACACCATCCGGAAGGTGTCTAGGCATGGCGAGTGACTTGTGCAAGAGTATGGGATAGACACCACGTATCACTTTGGCCGCCAAGGAGATTGTGAGGGTGACAGCTACGTTCTCCGTGTTGTTTTCCGAGGCTTTTAAGCCCTCACAAAAAGTCGAAGAAATGGTGCCTAATGAAATAAGGTATCGCAATTTGTGGTAAAAAGTGAATAGCTTACAATAGACGAAAGTTACAGGCACTTCTACAACTGACATAATTCATTGCGCTTGAGCTGTTGGGTGCAAAATATATGACGGTGTCACTCCTGTAGTTAGGTTTCATTTTGTATCTTCTGATCGAGTGGTCAAATGCTTTATTCTGAGACATCAAGAATGGCTGTCGTGACAAATCACCGAGGTAGGTTTTCATTATAATCAGATGAATCGTACGAGGTTTCAAGAACGTATGGCTTGCATGTGATGGTGACCCACGCCTGTAGGCTCTCTTGTGGTAAACTGCAGAAGGGTATTCCACTGAAAATGGCCGGCTCCGTGGAGTTGCCAGATGTTTTGCGGCTGGTGACGTGCACGAAGAGCAGCTCCTCATACCCATTGAGTTTCAACATAAATGAAGGAGGATGACGCTGGACGCACAACAGAGCAACGGAGGCCGACTTCGCATATGCAACAAGCATGCGGCTGAAGGTTCACGATACCTAATCAACCAGCTACATGTAAACTAAGTCGATCATAGCGCGCGGCTGAAAGGACCCAGCAAACACAAGTGACTAACATGTGGCTAGCAGTCAGCGAAGTCTAATCAACTAGCCTAATCTATAGCGATCATCTGGCTAAAACGCGCCCATCGATTCAACCGAGAAAAGTCATGGATGCATGGATGCAAGCATTCTGGACAGACCGAGCGCTAGGCAGCAAAAGTTATCATCATGTGCGCACTCATCTCACCTCTCAGAGGGGATGGCTCACCAGCACAAGTATCGGCGTTATATGATATGCGATTCGCTGCACACCAGCGATTATTAAGTCTAATCTGCGGGTCATAAGGCACAAAAAAGCCCAATTCTGCGTTATTTTGTCATCTGTGTTAGGGCGCAGTAGCATCAAAAACTGACGGCAGATCGTCCGACACAGAGTTGAGTCTCGGTGCAGCAGGATTTCCCTTGAACTAGCCATCGCTTATTAACGGTTGTGACTTTCCTGGGATTCAGTGCCTGATGTTTGCCCACTGTCCGGTTATGTTGATAATGCAGGCCAACAAAAGTTGCTGGCGATGTGACCAGACAACCACCGATGACAGATGGGGAAGCGGCGCATGCATCTGGTATCCCAGCATGAGCCATTCAATGTGCCGGGAGACCTTCTGAACAGTATGTTTGAGTGTGTTTGAATGACGTACTCGTTTTTTCAGGTGACCAATCAGACGTTTGGCGATCACACTGCCAAAACCGGCCATCCCAAATTGTGCTACACAGCTAATGTACGAGTGATTCACAACCAGTGGGTGCAAAGGTAACTGACGAATCGTGGACCTGTGAGGCGCAGTGATTGCAGTACCTTTTGGAATCTGTGCGCGAGTGTTAGAAACCCCACCGTGCGGCACCACCTAGACAAGCAGCACGGAAGGGCTTATCGGCTGTTCGCAGTGGCATTGATCAAAATACACGGGATATACGATAGACGCCTCCTGATACCTTCGCCACCACAGAAGGATCATCATGAACTCGCAGGTAAACGCCACCCTCGCCGCCCGCGTTTACGTCGCCATTTTATCCACGACACGCGCCCCCAGTGGGAACTTTCCACCCATCATACCGCTGGAAAAGTCAAACAGTTTGCTCAAACTGTTCGCCCTCCACAAAGGCATGCATACTTGGGTGCCTCCTACCCATACCATCGATAACCTGGAAAGTACATCGCTTAATTCTTCAGGCCGCGCGTCACTTGCCTTAAAAATGCTCACCTTAATCGCCAAGCCTTGCCAGGGCCGCAGGTATATCGCCCATCACGATAAAACTCAACCATTCGTCACTTACGCAACAGATCTGGTCGACAATTGCTGCCGTAGTTGAATACGTACCGTGTGGCAAGGACCCTCTGCCACAAGATGCAGCACCGCACACGACGGCGTTCCATACTTCAGCAGGGCCCTACCGGTGCCCAACAATTCTTTGCTTGGCCGTTAAATAAACGCAAGTCGATCGTGCTAAGTATGGAAGCCTTGTGTTTGTGTTCAAGATAATGAAATTTTGCCGAGAGAATGTTCCTGCATCTTCGTGAACATCCGGCGCTCAACCTACTACCTTCTTCTGAGTTCTCAAATATTCTTCAGTTTCACTGCCTCGTGTTGCATTTGCTGTGCACCCACTCATAACACAAGGCAGTACAAGCTTTTGTTGCCCGGTACATGCACAAATACCAACTTAATATCCCACGTGTATTCATTTAGCACCTTCTCAAATGCTGTGAATTATAAAAATTGAAGAACTCCAACACCTCAACGAACATATCTGAAGCCACATATGAAGCCATGGCGCTGCAATTTCCAATTCGAATGCGCGCCAAAAATGAAAAATGGAGAGTGAATAAAGTGAATTCTATTGAACGTTAGGCAGATTATGGTGGTTTTTGGAATCAGTATACATGTAGCAGCATGGAACATCTGACACACGAAGGTTGTGGAGCAAGGTGCAGTTGCTGAATAGGAATTGGTGGAAAAATGGTGAAAATAACAAAACCCAAATATTTGAAAGATAACCTGGCAATGATCCAGTAAGTGGATAGTTTTGGTTAGAAACCGAATTTCTCAGCACCTTTCTCATGTGATACCCTGGATGCGCATTTTCCTCGGTCAGTTTGAAGTGGATCCGTTTCCCATCACGGACGATCATTTCGGCTTTCTATGGAATATTTGTGTCCCTTCTGGCCTTTATTGCGTCATTGTTGCGTGCGTTTCATCAGTGCTGATTAGCTGCAGCTCAACATTGCCAAGAACCCCCCTCGAAGCAAGGTTTTCTTCCCATGCTTGTGATTTAGGTAGATGAAAGTCACGGAGCTGAATCTTGACCTGTGCCAGGTTTTCTTGGTCATTTGAAGGTTCATATATTTTGCTTCCACGTTTTTATGATGCCTGGCCCTGAATCCAAGATGTGTGCTCCCTAATAGTCTCTCACGAAACGCTTCACCCACGCCATATTGGGTTCTTAGGTCGTCGCTGTGGGTCGGGGACAAGTCTTCAACGTCAAAAACAGCCGAATTTACTGCCCACAAATTTCGGCCTATGGAGGTTTAGGTGGGAAACACCCGGTCTTCAACCGGGGCATTCTGAGTATTCCGTTGACCGAAGGAACTCTATGGAGAATCTCGATGGAAGTCCTTTTTTCCAACGTTTGCTTGAGAGTGTGAACGAAATGTTTCACATAAACGTTTGATTGAGTAATATGCCGGCGAAAAGATACGTGCGATTACATTCTACGGTGGAGTTTTTGAAAACAAATTTTGTGAACCACGATTCACTATCAGTTCCCGTAATTCCTGACAGTCCATACTGGCTAGAGATTTGTGACAAGACTCTCAAGGAACTTTGTTACTGGGACAATTCGTGCCAATGTGTAGCCATTTCAAAAGCCGTCCAGAAAAATTAGTTAGGCTACTCCAATAGGGCAGGCGTAATTAACATGTATCGGGCCAGGGTCATTCGAGTCGACGCCAAGAGGCAGAAGTCAAGTTTGGCTTGTGTGTATGCAGGTGTCCGTTGCGCAACTGCCCAGAAGGTACCCAACCGACGGTCACCGCAGCCTTGGCCACAGTTAGAAAAACCGAACCATTTAACGGAGAAAGCCTTCTCATTGTTGTCAATGCATTCAGTAAATAGCATGACGTCTTTATTATGTCGGAGACCACAAGGATGACAACCGTCAATAAACTGCGGCATTTGTTTTCAATATTCGCCATCCCGGAAACTATTGTGTGCGATAACGGTACTCAGTTTGCATCCCATCTATTTAGCGAATTCGTTCGAAGGCGCTGCATCACACACGTTACTTCTTTACCACTCCATCCCCGATCCAAACGTCAAGCTGAGCTGTTCGTAGGCACATTTAAACGTGCGTTGATAAAAGCAGAAGGGAAGGGGACCACGACGCAAGTGCTGGATATGTTCCCGCTGAATTATAGAGCAACCCCTAATCCAGTCTCCGGAGGACCGCTCTCCAGCAGAGGTTATGATGAACAGTCGGTTGAGACTTACCCACGACGCTATCTTATCAACACTTGCGTATTTTCACTCACCGACAACGGGGAAGCCAACATTCCTGTCTGGCAACCATGTGCTTGTGACGGACTTTCTTCCCGGGCACCGAAGATGGACTGTTTGAGTCGTCCTTAAAAGAATCGGTCAGGTAATTTGCAGTGTCCAAGTGGGATCATTGATATGGAAACGACATGTCAGTCAATTACGGCCGACTGAGCGCCGGATCTCAGAGGCGGAAGAATAGTTACTAGACCTCAATTTACTGCTTAGAACCTTTGATCTCCCAAGACCAGCACCAATAGCCACCACTTCACATGTATCGCCCAAGACAGGTTCATTGATGCAACCGGGACGCCGTACAGGTCAACCAGAAAATGGGTGGAACTTCTACAACTGATCCGCTTCGAAAATCTCATGTTGAACGGTCAAAAGGGGGAAGTATCAGGAAGGCCAGCTTGCTGAAAGCAACCACTGAATGCACGAAATCTACCGAGACTCTCAACTCCGCTAGTTGTTCACCATACAGACAATACCTCCTTAATATGTAGCCCGTCACAGCCTTGTATCAAACCCAGACAGCGCGAGTCAGCGTTGATCAAGGTCAGAAAACGCCCCCTCAATATACGGCACATCACAGACTCCTACCAAGGCCAGACGTGTGCGTCGGTATTGTGCAAACTTCAAACAGTGTCCTTCCAATAAATCGCTTGAGACTGTCGTACTCTTTGCACTCGCACGCACTCACGCTCTCACACTCGCTTGTTCGGAGTTTAACGGTTGTTCTCCCTTCTGTGGGTAGTTTGGTAACTGGGTGCTGGAGCGGGACAGCAACAGTTACTGCAGATCGACGAATCAGTAGATAAAACATCCTGTGGTTACGAGCGTGATGGCGATATGTGAGTCAATGACGGACTTTGTGACCGATACATCAAGTGACTCTTCTCACCGAGAGAATAGCTCATTTGCACATCTCTTTCTGATTCCACAAATCCCGTTTGGATTTTGTGGCCTTTTCCCGTATTGGCAAAACGGTTGGTTGTATTCATAAGCAAAGGAGATTCTGCCTTTTTTCAGGCCGCGAGGGCTGTTTCGACTTGACTGACTGCCATCCGACTGTTCGACACACCGGGGGGTTGCGAAAGATGAGATGATGCAGCTGTTTTTAAACAAACAAAATTCTCGAATCTGAGCCTGACCACGATTGTCGACGAGCAATACAAAATAGCAATGTGCACCAAATTATGTTAACTCAATTGTTAACAAATTTCAATAGATGTAAGACAGATTATGGGATTTCCTTGTCATGGACGCTACAAGTAACATAAAAGAATTCCTTCCAAAAATCGCAACCCTGAAGAAACCATCATATGCCTGACATTGGATTTGTTAATTCCTCTGAAATGCGACTTTCAAAATGTCGGTAGACATGGATCATTAGAAAAGCAAAGTGGCAACTTTAAAGCCACCAGAAAGCGGCATTTGCTCCGTGAATGTGTCGGGACCCAATACGTTCAAAATGCTCATCTGGTGGACGCCCAAACGTGACAGCGAAACTGAGAGAATCGAGCTAACTCCGAAGAGCGAAGAATTGTTTCCTGAAACGCCCTCCCACAGGCAGCCTCAAAGACATTTTTTTCCGCATACACTGAGGACGTTGTGTAATTTCGAAGTTTCGTCGGGACGTGGGCTGGCACAAAAATTCTGTCACAGCCCCCGCACCAATGATCTTATTGGTTTATTCAGATCCCTGGAGAACCCGAAACAACAGGTTGGATGGAAGATTCCACCCTGTATTGTCTACGTTTGTAGACTGACAGGTTTGTACGTAAAAGGTTTGGTCACGTCTCGTCCCTCTTCCCTCCCATCGTCGTCTTAGACCCAGCGTCCTCGTCACATCCACTCTTGTCAAGGAGAAACTACGAACAGCCTCTAACCGACTTGGTCTTCACGGTGGAGGACATTCGTCAACTCTTGCACAACATCAACCTATTTTGCGCGTTGGGGCCCGACAAGGGCCTACGTCGGACCGCTCCTGGAATATGCCAACCAAGTTGTCTACTCAGGATGCACAAAAGACATCAGCCTCATTGAGCGTGTCCAGCAAGCCGCCACGAGAATGGTTGCCGGCCTCAAATCCGTGGACTACGACAAAACTGGTGACCGACTATCGCCTGGCAGCTATAGGCTTATAAGCCTCACTAGCGTGTCGTGCAAGGTGATGGAACGCACTCTCAAGTGAGCTATCCTAGATCACCTTACTTCCAGCAGTCTGATATCTCCAGCTCAACGCGGATTTCTCCCAAACCGTTCTTGCGTAACAAACATGCTCGTGTTTATGGACAGCTTAACCCAAACCAAGGACGAAGGACTCATTTCGGATGCCATATTTTTCGACTTCTCAAAATCATTTGATAGGGTCCCACACGTCCCGCTGCTCCACAAACTCAAGTCTTACGGGATTCAAGGGAAAATCCTTCGCTGGATCAAGGCGTTCCTATCAGACAGATCATTCCGAGTGAGAATAGGCTCAACCTATTCCTCTCCAGCGCCGGTCTCCATTGGAGTTCCTCAAGGCTCCGTCTTGGGACCACTCCTGTTTCTGATCTACGTCAACGACCTCCCAGACGTTCTTGCGAGTCCATGTTTACTTTTTGCGGACGACTTGAAATCCTGGAGTTCCAATGCCAGCGCCCTCCAAATGGATGTAGACGCTGCCAAGCAGTGGTCGTTGGACTGGCACCTTCCTCTGAATGATGAAAAGTGCGTCCATGTGTCGTTTGGAGGGGATTCAGCGAATGCCTTTGTTATGCATGGTGAAAAGGGACCAGAAAACATCATGAGGATAGATGCCAAAAAAGATTTAGGCATCTGGGTCTCCTCAAACTTGTCCTTCGCACTACACCATGAGAAATCGGCCCAAAAGGCATTCGCCGTTTTACGGATGATCCGACGTACCTTCTCCCGTATTACTCGCATGGACTTCCAAATACTCTATGGGGCCTACGTCAGACCGCTCCTGGAGTACGCCAACCAAGTTGTCTACTCAGGACGTACGAAAGACGTTACCCTCATTGAGCGTGTCCAGCGGGCCGCCACGAGAATGGTTGCCGGCCTCAAATCCGTGGACTACGAAAGGCGTCTCGCGATGCTTGATCTCTTTCCCCTGGAGTACCGTCGCCTCCGAGGGGACCTAATTCTTACTTACGCCCTGTTTGAACAAAGCTTGGCAAACAGGTTTTTTTACCGTTGACCCAGCAAACACCCGGCGGGGACATAGTAAAAAATCTTCAAGCTCAGGGCACACACATTCATTGGACAAAACTTTTTTTCATTTCGGGTAGTAGCTGCGTGGAATGACCTTCCTCCGACGGTTGTACACGCTCCTTCTCGAACCCAATTTAAAGCACTATTAGACATGTATTTATGCGAATCCTCGCGCTGGCGAGCATACTGCCCCGCGCTGAGAACATAAAGAGCAGTGCTACACCCTTTTTTCACTTGTGCCTTCCAGGTGAACGACAGCCACTGACCGACAAGAACAAAACCGACCCGGGAAACTTGGGCAAAAGCCTCGATCCTGTGTATCAATCCGTGAATCCGTGAAAAACTCTATGGCCTTGGTTGCTATGGTGGGCAAATTAAATATGTCACCTGTAGTAAATGGCGCATGCGATCAACTGCCGCTGGTATTAGTGCTCTATTCCGTCCTGCTTGGCGAACTTCGGATTATGAAAACGCCGCCGTAGTTACTATTGCCTATCTCTAAAGGACTAGTAGCAAAGCCTCCAAGGCTTAGGTGCACAGCTGCTGAGGAGTGGCTAAATGTGAAGGGGAAATACTTGAAGCCCCATCTTCACAATGGACTGATGGCAGAATATGTAGCAACTGGAATGAACAAGGGCGGGTTACGCCAAACTTAAGGACTTCAAATGGTCTCAATCGCTTGCAATGAAGAAACCCATAAGAGGGATGTGTGAATCCGGCTGATGCTATCACCACAACCTTGTAAACAATTTCTCCTTAGTTTGTCCCATACAAATTGGACTTGCACGATAAATACCTCATTTTCGACCGTATAGTTATACGTTGTCGCTGAATGGCGCTGTAGGTGTCACTGATTTGTTTCAAAAACACTCTCATCACATGCATGTAGAGACCGTGTAAGTCACCGGAGATTATACTTAGGCGAAGACGGAGTGCGACCGGAACAAACACCCGAAAGCGCTGTTGCAGTGCATTTGGACCAACTTAAGGTTCTATTTGTTGTTGAAATAATACGGGCTGCAGAAGAAGGGTTGTATCGATTGTCCTAGTAACACTCGTGAGAGCGCGCGAAGAGCCGCCATTGTGGCTGACATTTATCGCGCACGAAAACGGTCTTGGACGTGCGCCCAAGACAGACATCACGTAATGTCTATTGAAATCTATGGATTTGCTGGGGATTTAAATGTGTCTCCAGACTGAATAAACCCATGACCAAAGCAAAGCACTACATGATATTCGTACATTGTAAAATATTTTCAGTTAGGCGGCTGCCTCTCAGGGACCTCGCAGTTTGCGCTACAGTTGCCGGAAAGTGGCTGCCCGACTGTATCTTATAAACCTTGAGCAGTGATACTGATCCGCAAAATTTTGGTTTTTACGGACCAGGAGACAGATGGCCTCACTAAAAATGCTTTCTTCACCATCTCTTGCTGATGGTGGGTAATACGGCAGAGCTTCCAGCACTGACGTCCCTCAACAGCGCTTTCTCTGTTCATTGCAGTCTTCTAGCTTAGAGTGTGGTATGTAGGATGACCAACCTCTCATTCTATCGAACATGAAGGAAACCCAAGGGATCTTTTCACCGTCAACCTTTATGCTCTTCGGAGCTGTATCCTTTCACTTATACCGTCGGGTTCGCCGAACTCAGCTGCTTAAACCCAATATTTTGTTCAGTTTGCAGAGATATGCTGACAGTACTTAAGAAGGAAGCAGCTCAGCAGCAGTTGTTTCCTTCCGAAAGAAAAAATTCCGCCCCTTCGCAGTATACTGTCCGTATTTTGAAAGACTACTACAGGTTTATGGTGGTCAGTCCGTTTTCAGAACAACCTTCAAGGGGTTGTGAGGTGTTTCAGGTAACAGTACTGTTGCCAACACCCTCCGAAGTATGCTTGAACAAACGATATCAAGGGTTGTTTGTGGATGACTTAGAAGCCACACTCTGTCTCGGAACATAAGAGAACAGGAGATCTCTGAAGACAGAAGAGTAGCCGACGGAGGAAAAAATGACGAATAGCTCAAACAAAATTCGCCACCAAACTGCTATCAGAACACCATGAGGAACAGCACAATCTAGGAATGGCCTATTATTGCCATGAGGAGATACGCTATACGCCGTAGGTCCAGTTGTTTTGATGATTGTAACGGAAATGGCCGTCAAAGTTGCGTAACATGGAGACCTCCATCTTCATTTGGACGAGTGAAAGTTTGGAAAAATTTCCCACGATATTTGATTTGCTCCCGATGCACTCTGATGCACCAAATTGTTTCTCGGACAAAAGCTTAACAGCTAAAAGAATATAGAGACTATCTTCAAAATGTTGGCCAGATTAACACCTTGAAGGTGACAAGTTCACTTTCGTAGGCCAATGCACTCACTTGGACATGGTCACTGTGTATAAGATTATCGGGTTCTGAAAAGCGAAAGCTCTTGGTGGTGACATTGTTTACTTACCAACAAAGATCATGCAGAGAGCACTAGTTTATCCTTTAAACATTAAAGGGTTTCACGGCTTTCATGGAAGTGGTTTCGTGAGAAAGCCTTTCAGGTGGCGTAGTGTTGGCATTGAGGCTTTGAAATAATTGCGAATCCAGCACATATGAACTAAATGGCGCACCTGGCTGTGTAAGCGGGAATCAGGACGACATTACACGGGTGATTTTACTTCGAAAAGACAATCACAAATCCAAGCTTGATTTATTCCAACCTCGAAAATTAGGTTCAAACACACAACTTAATTAGGAAAACTTGAAAAAAGATTAAACACTTTTGGAAGCCCTTCTTTTTGAAAAATTATGGACCACGTCCTCATAATGAGTAAAAACCAAGTAGATGACTGAAAGGATGATTTAGCCGTTTCAATCTAAAACACCAATTCCAAAGCAGTCCCATGACTTTATCTCGGAAACTACCAAACCGCTTCCCCTAGCTTTGTTCAAGACACTCTTCATATCCTTCATTTCCTTCATGTTTCATGAGGCATTGTTACTCACTCTTTCTGGTCTACACTTGTCTGCACACACCAGGGTACACATCCAGCCCTACGTTCTGTTTTATGTTTCATACCCTCTCCAAGACAATAACCACCATTTCCCTGGAGTCTGTGCTTGACCGTGTTTCAACGACATTTTTTAATGAGTTCTAAAGAGCCTTCTGACAACTTTGACTTCCCCATAACTAATTTTATCTACTAATAAATATTTCTGGTCACACATTCAACTGTTGTTAGTCAGAATGTGTCATTATTTGGATCATACTGCCCAAAATTAAAATTTTCGTGCATAGTGGCCTCCAAAATCGAAGTATAGTAAAACAGACATAAAAGTTAGAGTTTAGCTCCGGCATGTCGACAAAAATTGGAGGCCAGTTCTAAACAGCAGAGATTGTTACGCCTCCTTCCACAATGTATTGGTAATCATGGCGAAGGTTTGATGTAAAGAGATATTATGTAAGACGTTTAGCCCTAAGAAACAACTGAAATGTGAGGATACTTCATAGTACGGTGTGGTCTCCATGGCGGTGCACCTAAAAAAGTACGTCTTACAAGGCAAGTATTCGTACGTGGCAATTCTCATCTAGAAAACATCAATTTAACAAACACTACACGTGTATGATAGTAGCGGTGATGGCCTGCCAAAACTGCCGGGAGCGGGAGTTTGCTACGTAGCCACTCACTAGCAAAAACAGTTGGCCTAATATTGTTTCCAAGGCTCTTCTCCATAGATATCGTGTTACGCAACCCATAAGTTTGGGTGCTATACAATGTTGCATAAAATTCAATGCTATTTAGTTTTGTCCGCTTTTATATGGAATGCACCAAATTGAAGATGATAAACGAACCGGTATCGTTATTTTCCTTGTAATTCTGCCACACAGTGCTGCGTTCACGCTCCCGCCTCAAATGCGCAGCTACCTACCCTACCTCTCTGGATCATCGGTGAACAAACTTGTGGCAGCTACAACCACTGTACGATAAGTACGCGATTATTAAAGCTTGACAATGATATGATGCCTATCCTTCAGAAAGAAAGTGCGGCTGTTAGTCATTCACTCCAATATCAGGCATTTTTGGTTATCCCATTTCCCAGTATTTTTTGTCGATACGTATTTTATTGCCCGTTTTGCACAACTAAAAGAGGATTATTAATTTTATCACCGTTGAACTATCAAGGCATTTAACATAACTGAAAACAATATCAAGATAGGATACTTGTACTTTGATATCGCACAACCAGATCAATTTGTCCGTACCATCATCGCCATTATCATCATTATCAATCAT
>NW_008751900.1:70865-106297 GCF_000715545.1 Opisthorchis viverrini | reverse complement strand
TGACCGTGTTTCAACGACATTTTTTAATGAGTTCTAAAGAGCCTTCTGACAACTTTGACTTCCCCATAACTAATTTTATCTACTAATAAATATTTCTGGTCACACATTCAACTGTTGTTAGTCAGAATGTGTCATTATTTGGATCATACTGCCCAAAATTAAAATTTTCGTGCATAGTGGCCTCCAAAATCGAAGTATAGTAAAACAGACATAAAAGTTAGAGTTTAGCTCCGGCATGTCGACAAAAATTGGAGGCCAGTTCTAAACAGCAGAGATTGTTACGCCTCCTTCCACAATGTATTGGTAATCATGGCGAAGGTTTGATGTAAAGAGATATTATGTAAGACGTTTAGCCCTAAGAAACAACTGAAATGTGAGGATACTTCATAGTACGGTGTGGTCTCCATGGCGGTGCACCTAAAAAAGTACGTCTTACAAGGCAAGTATTCGTACGTGGCAATTCTCATCTAGAAAAGATCAATTTAACAAACACTACACGTGTATGATAGTAGCGGTGATGGCTTGCCAAAACTGTCGGGAGTGGGAGTTTGCTAAGTAGCCACTCACTAGCAAAAACAGTTGGCCTAATATTGTTTCCAAGGCTCTTCTCCATAGATATCGTGTTACGCAACCCATAAGTTTGGGTGCTATACAATGTTGCATAAAATTCAATGCTATTTAGTTTTGTCCGCTTTTATATGGAATGCACCAAATTGAAGATGATAAACGAACCGGTATCGTTATTTTCCTTGTAATTCTGCCACACAGTGCTGCGTTCACGCTCCCGCCTCAAATGCGCAGCTACCTACCCTACCTCTCTGGATCATCGGTGAACAAACTTGTGGCAGCTACAACCACTGTACGATAAGTACGCGATTATTAAAGCTGACAATGATGATGATGACTATCCTTCAGAAAGAAAGTGCGGCTGTTAGTCATTCACTCCAATATCAGGCATTTTTGGTTATCCCATTTCCCAGTATTTTTTGTCGATACGTATTTTATTGCCCGTTTTGCACAACTAAAAGAGGATTATTAATTTTATCACCGTTGAACTATCAAGGCATTTAACATAACTGAAAACAATATCAAGATAGGATACTTGTACTTTGATATCGCACAACCAGATCAATTTGTCCGTACCATCATCGCCATTATCATCATTATCATCATCATTGTCAGCTGTAATAACCGCGTAATCGTTGTACAGTGGTTGTAGCTGCCGCAGTTTGGATCACCGATGATTTGGGGGTAGTTAGCTGCGCATTACAGGCGGAAGATGATAGATTGGTGCATAAATCCAGTACTATCAATGGGATGTCAAGCGGGGGGTTGGAAAAGGAGCTGTGCATTGAAGGCAATAGCTTAAATGAACGAGCGCCATTGAGGGCGCAACTGGGCCATGTCTGACAATTTCTCTAGCCATTGATGTGACCCATCTCGGGGTCCCATCCAGAAAGATGGCAGTAACCAGCGCAGCTGAGTTGGCTGGTAATGGCTTTCATACTTCGCTGCCAAGTCATTGAATTACAAGAAGACAAGAAGTCTATTCAAATTGCAGTGAAGTGCGAGTGCCTATTTCCTGGACGTCACCGCACAAGCATATGTCAGCCAGCATGGCATCGATATAAAATATATTGTTTTACTCAGATTTGCAAGTCAACTAAGGTCCATTCTGACATTGAATATAACTTCTTGGTTGACAGTTTAACGTTCCATCGATTAAAACAGATTAATGTTGACTACAGAATGTCTGTCAGTGCATGTTCTGTTCTTTTCAAATAAGAATATTTAGCATGTATTTTTCATTGAGGTGACTTCTTGGTTTATACGAAAAGGAGGTTGTGAACGGTGGAAGCCATTTACGCTAGGGACGTGTAACCTATCCTACTGCAATTACTCCATGGGTTCCAATCGAGTTTTGGACGCTGTTTTACACGACGATAAAGCCAGGCCACATTGGACAACCCTCATCACATGGTCTAGACCCGGAAAACAATTAAATTTAGATTCGCAGTGTTTGCATCTCTGTTTACTGGCTGCCTGATTCTGTAGTGATAGGCGGAAAGGTGATGGATTCTGTTGAATCCATCCAAGTATTCCCGGTCACAATGAAAATAGTTGTGGATTGTTTTTGCATGAACAACCACATCATTTGTTTATGGCTACACATATGTCCTTCCATTGTGCACCTTTTTGGGCCTCTATTATGCGCAACCACTAGAAAATTTTGGTGCTGCGATAAGATTTGTTGAGAGTGTTTATGGCTCTAATCGTAAGCATGTGCTTTGAAGTCATCAATTAAATATATTTCGGGATATGATACTAAGACAAACCGTCCCCGTGGTTTTCAAAGGACTTCTTGAGCTCTAATAACGGTTACTTTCATGATACTGTAAAAGGATTTAGTTTTCAATAGATCATGAAACACTGTAGCTCTGCGTAGATTATTTATGTACTGCTGCACTAGTACTCACTGGTCACCGCTTCCTGTGGCCCGGTGAACGACAAACCTTTATTACAAGAAGACAAGAAGT
Organism: Opisthorchis viverrini; assembly: GCF_000715545.1. Taxonomy (NCBI): domain Eukaryota; kingdom Metazoa; phylum Platyhelminthes; class Trematoda; order Opisthorchiida; family Opisthorchiidae; genus Opisthorchis; species Opisthorchis viverrini. The sequence goes on along the minus strand of NW_008751900.1, from coordinate 103,760 downwards.
CTATTCAAATTGCAGTGAAGTGCGAGTGCCTATTTCCTGGACGTCACCGCACACGCATATGTCAGCCAGCATGGCATCGATATAAAATATATTGTTTTACTCAGATTTGCAAGTCAACTAAGGTCCATTCTGACATTGAATATAACTTCTTGGTTGACAGTTTAACGTTCCATCGATTAAAACAGATTAATGTTGACTACAGAATGTCTGTCAGTGCATGTTCTGTTCTTTTCAAATAAGAATATTTAGCATGTATTTTTCATTGAGGTGACTTCTTGGTTTATACGAAAAGGAGGTTGTGAACGGTGGAAGCCATTTACGCTAGGGACGTGTAACCTATCCTACTGCAATTACTCCATGGGTTCCAATCGAGTTTTGGACGCTGTTTTACACGACGATAAAGCCAGGCCACATTGGACAACCCTCATCACATGGTCTAGACCCGGAAAACAATTAAATTTAGATTCGCAGTGTTTGCATCTCTGTTTACTGGCTGCCTGATTCTGTAGTGATAGGCGGAAAGGTGATGGATTCTGTTGAATCCATCCAAGTATTCCCGGTCACAATGAAAATAGTTGTGGATTGTTTTTGCATGAACAACCACATCATTTGTTTATGGCTACACATATGTCCTTCCATTGTGCACCTTTTTGGGCCTCTATTATGCGCAACCACTAGAAAATTTTGGTGCTGCGATAAGATTTGTTGAGAGTGTTTATGGCTCTAATCGTAAGCATGTGCTTTGAAGTCATCAATTAAATATATTTCGGGATATGATACTAAGACAAACCGTCCCCGTGGTTTTCAAAGGACTTCTTGAGCTCTAATAACGGTTACTTTCATGATACTGTAAAAGGATTTAGTTTTCAATAGATCATGAAACACTGTAGCTCTGCGTAGATTATTTATGTACTGCTGCACTAGTACTCACTGGTCACCGCTTCCTGTGGCCCGGTGAACGACAAACCTTTATATGATTCTTAGTCGTAGAGTGAACATTACAGATACAACCTAAGGTGCTCAATAGGTTTATTTACTTTGCACTCGATAAATAGTGTGTTACTGCTTACCGACTGAAATGCTGACTTATTGATTTGGCCAGGTAGGAGTTACAAAGCATGTTGCTACTGCAGTGTTCACCATACTTGCTACTAGCGTAAATCATTTTCGGAGAAACAAGGCCAGGTCGCTTTCTGCACTTATATATAAAACTGGAAATAAAACAGCCTGATTCAGACCTGCAAAAATCCAAACGCATAAGAATTTGAAGGTCCGTGTCAGACCAAGGAAATTAAAATCTGTAAACCTCTGGGTAACTGAACTTTAAAACCGCCTTCAGTTGACGCTAGGAGTACGAAAAGATATTGCGCAAAAGTGGTCTTTTAGATCCAACCTTAATGCTTATGAAACAAAATATTGTGAGGCTGAAGAGTAAATTGCTCTTGAAGCGCGTGATCTACGGCTTAATAATCGGAGCCGATTATTCCTCATTTGCAATTGTGATGGAAACTGGGTTTAAAATAGTTTGCCGTCAGTGAAGAAGTCTGTTTTTTGGCCTACTTTTCAATACTTTGAAGAAACTTCTTGCTTGAACACAAGCCAGCAACACAATTGGACTTGTTCATTGTCATGGAAAAAAGTGATGGAAGTTGAGCAGACGTTTGGAATGAAAATGTCAATGAACGAACAGATTTTATTAGCAAGAAATTAAACAAAATAAGCTATTTGGCTATTTTTCAGGGTGTCAATGTATTAACTTATGACTAATGTCAACACATGGACTGAACCAATACCAGATACTTATTGGTATTGAAAACTATTTATTACTAGAGACTGTGTTCAGGCTTATGGACTAACGATAGGTGCTTTATAAGATAATCCAAGCGCTAATCTGTAGCCATTTCTGTGTTGCCCTAACTTATCAGAAACAGACCATGTACCAACGCTGGGTTATTAAAGACAATAGTAGTTCAACTGTGAAAGCAAATTTATCTTCCCAGTCCACAGCTTCTCTCTCAAGCTATTGTTTCTTCACAATTCCTATGAGAGTATTTTTCATCAAAAAAGAAATTTTACCCAAAGTTATCTGCAAGTGGCTCGATCTCTGCACAGGTCCATGCATAGTATGGGAGCACAAAGAGCATTCCATTGTACCAATCTCTTGTGCACTAGATTTGCTTCGGCAGTCAAACAGCTTATTTCTACGATACATCTCACAGATTATCGCCCCGATTCCCTGACGCGACTAGGTCTACATACACTGTTTCAAAATGCTTCCAAAAATCTCATCTAGATAGATTTTTAAGTCTCCAAAGCTAGTCGATTTGTACTAGGTTAGTTGATTGCTTAGTTGAGATGATCCTGATCAAGTTGAAGCGTACATATAGAATATAGTTAATTCTAGGATCCTTCTTCTCCAAGCCCTTCCCTTCAGGAGTCAGAAGTTGATTTTGTTGGCAAATATCACAGAGCCACAGCGTTACCGAAGCTATATGAATAGTTATAGACGTAAAGCACTACTCATAAGGTTGCTGAAAATTCTTCGACAGTCCACGACCGGTTTTGCCCTTCTTGGGGTTTATCCGGTAGGTGTAGTCTTCGAATTTTCGTCAACCCTATGTTCTACTTGAAACCTAATTGCACGAAATAAGCGGAATGCACTAATTTGCAAACAGATTTGGTTTTGCGAGAGAATCACATGGAACCCAGCTGAATCTCTCGTTTGTGATGTTTCTAAGCTACTGAATGTGCTGCACCAGGCCGCCTCATGTTTCATTTGATGCGATATTCGAGGTATCGTTGGCTTTTGAAGAATTTTCAGCAACTTTATGAGCAAACCATTACCTTTATACATGTATCGTGATATCTCAAATATCCTACCAACTGAAACACTAAGCGGCCTGATGCAGCACATTCAGTTACTTAGAAACACCATGAACGAGAGATTCAGCTGGGTTCCAGGTGAGTCTCTCGCAAAGCCAAATTTGTTTGCAAATGAGTGTATTTCGCTATATCAATAGTTTTTTAATCCATGAAATGCACGAAAAGACTCACTTTCCGTTCAGCTAATGGGGTTTTAAACCAAGTTTTGTTCACTAATTAGGGGATTTAAACGAAACTACACGTTTTGTCTGTTTCAAGCCTCCACACTCTGAATCAGCTGCACAGGAGTTATGCATTGTCTGATCCAAACGGACAAATGACAAAATTTCAGTGTGCTGTTCCTGAGATTCCAGTGGTAATGAGCAAATTTTTTCCTTCTCATTCCAAACTTCTAGCTTCATGGCAACACACCTTTCTTCCGCACAGAAACATGGATGCTGAGTCGGATGTTTTAACAGATAGTTTGGAAGATAACACTTTGAGAGCGTGTTCTCAAACTTTCATCAGTGACCCCCAACGATCTGTGATGGAACTCGCTGCAAAGCAGCCCAAACAACTTTCCGCAGAATATGATTTCAGTGACGGCGAATTATCTCTGGCTTCAGGTTGTGGAAAAAGAACTGACCCTTCAGAAGGCCTGGAACAAGCACAAATTCCATTCATCCCTCCTCTTGAATTGACATCTTGCAGCAGTAGTGTCATCACGGATGCTGAAGATCCATTTAAAGGTGTCCTCGATATTGACCTCCGTTATGATTCAGAACATGACTGCACGGTGAGTTTGGATAACCGTTTTCAGACATAAAGAGTCTTCACCCCATCGGCTTGTCCTTCGGCTTTTTTAAACACTTCAGTGTGCCGGACAGTGCAGATAAAGCTCTAGAGTAGATTATCGTTGATAATTAAGCGTTTTCTCACACAAACAGATTTACGTATAAAAAACTGAACTGAATACTTTCCGGAATGCCATTTTGTTTAAATAAGTAACCAACTTAGGCGAAATACCGAAGCCGAAAACATCTAGTGTTTACTGAACCCATCGCGGGGAAGACCTTTTAGAAAACAACGGGAAGTGTCCTATAGACAGCGTTTACCTTCCAGCGTAAAGAGCTTCTCGATCAGTTTCCGAACTGGCTCCATTTTATGTTGAGGTTAAGTAGGAAGTTACCACATCTCATCTATTAATTTTCGAGTGAAGCCGTGTAACGAGCAGTGCAACTGGTGGGGCATACCCTGAGGGATGAAACTGATGAATCAAGATTACACTGGCTGCTTTCCTCAGAACTCCATGCGCAACAGCAGTCCGCTCATTTTGGCGCGCAGCAATCACAGAAGGTGTCTTGTGGAATTTAGGATAGCTATGGCCAGTTGAATAGGGCCACTACAACGCCCAGAAAACTTATCTGCTTAAAATGACTAAATATCGCTTTTGGTAAATTTATTGAACTCTCCGGTACCTCGTGGGCTGTGGAACTAAAACTGACTGGATTTGGTATGCTAATACGAGCAAACTGGGCGCCATCAAGGAATAAACACCAGAACTACGGCATTCAGGTGATTCTTACCGATGGTGTAGCTTACTGGTTTGAAGTAGTTGTCATGACTGAAATATTTCATCCATGTTCATGCGAAACCTGTGATGCATTCGACTACAAGAAACAAATGATGCTGGTGTCAATAGCTTCGAAATGGCTGTGAAAGAAAAAACATGCATCTTAACAAACGTGCGGCCCCTTCCAGCGGGCCCACGAATTAGCGTGATCTCCAGTGATTCTTCACTGTGAGATAAAAAAAGAGTGCAAAGACCTGAGTTCTTTTTATCGTACCGGCATCGCATATTGTTTTATGTACTTAACCAACACAGGCTGGTTTGTCTAGGATTAACTTTGGATGGAAGGCTATTCAGTAGTTTACGCAGTAGACAACGTTCATTTGGGGAGATAAATCGATGGTCGATATTTTACGCTACGTGGAAGAATGCAGCTTCGCAAGCACTCATGGGGGAAACGCAGCTGTTGTCTCGTGCAGCCTTGTCAGCAGGCAAGAGTCTCCCACTCAATATATTACCAACAAATTTTATTCGAAACATGTAATTTTTCACACCATTGCTTCTAACCAGACCACTGATCGAGATCTGATACACCGTTTCTGGGTACGCCCCTACTCTAAGTCAAGCATGTGCTGTTTGTCCACAAAATTTTGAAACGGTTTTATTGAGACAACTTAACTTGAAAATTTTTGTCCGGAATACCAGGGACGAACGTCGCAGCGTCAGTTTCACAGACTTATGAAGTGTGTTTTTGTCCTTGTTGTGGTCGCACTCTGGTGCCATTCGCATCAAGCTCTGTCTCTGATGGTGGTGAAATCCACATACCCTTTATTATGCGTCTGCAAGTACATCATTACACAACGATTACACAGCAATACAGTCGATCACTTGCCCAGACCCTCCAGTATCCCTTTTGTTAGTGGACAAATGTGTCGGTGAGGACCACCACAAGTTTTCTACAGTTGTAGTCTGATGATGATTTAGATTTAGATTTCCCACTCCACCTTCCCTACATTAAGAGGCCCCAAGGGCTAAATGGAGTCACTTTAAATACAGGTGCTCGGCTGATATCCACACAATTTGTATACCTTATAGTATTGGTAGTTGATCAGGTTGTCGTTAATCTGTTCACAAAGATTGGTAGTCTGTCTGCAAATGTTTCTTCCTAAGTCGAGGAGACATCATCATTGCACAGTTGGGTGCGCTGACGAGCTGAGTGCGCACTGACGATTTCCTCTTGACTGAGGGCGAAACGTTTGCAAGCCGATTGCCCAGCTCGATGAACAGATCAGCGACCATCTGATGAACCGTCAGTACACATATCTGAGCTAAAATTATTTTGGCACATTAATTACACCTTATAATATGTTTGCGTACGAGTAACAAACCAATGATGCCTCCACACGTTTTCAATGCTTACCGGTGTGCTAGCAAACCATGAGTGGTACTGGGAATATAACGACGTAGATTTCACTTCCCCCTGTAAACACATTCATTAATTGAAAAAAAATTGATGATTATTTCTTTCCAACTATTTATATGGACACGTTACTCAAAAACACCCTTGGCACACTCCTTCAACTCACGAAATTTTTGTTCATCACTGGTCTCGGGTGAAGCACTCGTGGACTATTCGTGCTGAATACTTAAATTTGTCCTATAGGCCATAGGGTTCTGGGGTATAAACAAAGTAGGTCCAAATGACCCAGTCGGTGATGATGTTATGTAATGGAGTGTACAACGCAAAGTTGCCCAAAGGAAAAATCAGTAGATATCCAAGATATCATGTTTTTTTATTCGTAGGCAATATTGATTTTAAAAGTTTTACAGGCCAACGTTGAGGAGGACATTCGGAGTCTGAAGGTTTGAGTTAAACTTGCTAGCAGTACTACTGCGTTTCTGCTCATTGTGCTAGTCTCAATGAGTTGATCATCAAAACAGCAAATCTCACTCTAGACTTGCTGTTCATTGTAAAATGCCATTTTGGACAACCGGATAGCAATGACTCTTCTGTTTTTCGAAGTAGGAACAAAACGACCTGCCACATATTGAATAAGAGATTGTTCAAAGGTTTAGAATATACTCACTTCCCTTTCGTTACCTGTCACAGACGTTTAGTTAAGATGCGTTCAAAAGTTTTCTTGCTTGACGGAGAACTACTTGTAAGGCTGCTGAAGACTATTCTGTAACTCAGTCCCTGCTTTACTCTTCTTGAGGTTCGTCAGGTAAGCCTATTTTTAACTCTCAATTCATCCTATTTTCTACTCGAACGCCAAACAATACGCATATCGCGATAAACACCCGATTGCGAATTCAGGTGGTATGACCAGTAGACTCGAGTGAATATTATTTGGATCTTCGAACGAATGTGCCGCAATAAAGCAGCTGCATACTTTAGATAGGTGGTGTGTGAACCGTTGGATTTCCTCAACTAAGAAGAAGTAGCTATTGGCTGCCCTAAAACTTTTCATCGTTTTCATGGTAAAATCCAGCCTCTATGATCGATTTACTTCCGTGCTAACAGAATTGCAAGTAGAAGCGACTCAGTTGACTGAAAATTTTTAGTTCGTTCGTTTTCTCAGAGTTTGGAACCGAAAATGTTTGAGGGTACGCGATTACTTCTCTAAACCTTTGGGCCGTGTTGAAATACAAGGCTTCTGAAAACCCGGGCTTACTCCACTCTGTATTAATTTGAGTCATCTGGCAAATGTATTTCCGAACCAATGAAGTTGCGATTCGCATCTTTTAGCGTTTGGTGTTTTCCACTACTGAAAACTTACTCAGTAAAACTTTGGCAACACTTTTGCCAGTCATTAAAATGGGTTAATTTCTGCTTCATCAGCCCTCAACGGGATCCCGGAGTAGCGAAGCCAAAGACAACACAATATCGAGTAGATGGAACGTTTTCAGTGAGGAGCTGAAACAAAGGCAGAAACAAAGTGAACAACTGACCAAGGTCTCCAAGGCGCGGGTTGCCAATCAGACCGCCAGTATACCATATGACGGTGGGCTGATCTATGTTGGCGACAGTAAGTCTCCATTGAGAATGATTCAATCAGACCACCATTTGCTGTTCATCTTGTCGTTAATAGCTATTATGGCAGGGGTTTACCAACTGATGTCCTTCAAACTAGCAATGATCAAGACTTCCATCCGGTAAAATTGGGCTGTGTATCTGTTTAATCCATAGGAATGATTGGGCGCCAAGTTCGGCCTGAAACAAGGTACATGGATACAGTCAATTTTGTACAAGCAAACAAAACCAAAATAGCGTGTCGGAAACACAAATCGTTAGGTTCTTATTCGGCGATATATCAGGGTGGAAAGTCCACGGAAATAAGGTAAGTCCCACTGCTTTTGCACCGCTAAAATTTAAGCTGGAAGTTACAGAATGCATACCATCAATGTTAGCATTCATCCTCTTTAGTTTCTTGTAATAACCCATTATAAATGACCGTTTGTGTATAACACATTTCGAGGACCTACGTAGTTTTTTTGACAGGATTAATTTTGATTCATATCTCGTATCAAAAATTTCATTCCAAAGAGGGCTGTCAGAGAAGGGTTATTACCATTTTGTTTCGTTATTCCACCTCAAAAATTGAATTTCAGGACAATATCAGGTCACTGACTACAGTTTCATCAGCCTGAATTGCGGAGCTCCCGTGGAACAAATACGCCAGCATTGTTTTCTCGATGTTTTGATTAGTACGGAAGACTATTTTGGTGCAGAACAACCATCGTGATTTTTTATTACAAAAGAATTGCCTGGTATATTAGGTGGTGAAAAAAACGAACCCTTTGAAATGGAGGCATCGTCTAATCTTTACACCATCATCGGGGACAAAACCCATAGTTGTGTGTCAGCGTGTCACTGTCGTACAACCACTATCAATCAGTTGACAGACAACTTGTTGTCTGCAGGAGAGCCGATTGGAGATATCATGATTTACACACAGGCCTACTCAGGTCACCAGACATAGCTGACATCGGATCATAGCCACTTTTTCGGTGTTTCCAGCCTGGCATGAGCAGGTTAAATGTAATCCAGGGCGAAACCGGTAGTTGGCTCCCGAAGAGTTCTGAGCAACCTTGTGAATAGTTTCCTCTACGAACTTAATATACTTTTTAAGGTTGATCGCACCTTCAACTCAAGGTGCTTCACAATCACTCCCATACTCCTCTACCAAATCAAAAGTTACTCTTCTCATGAATGTTTCATTATACAGTGCAGGTGCTAAATTCACTGGGAATTTGTTACTCGGCCACAATAACGCAGTCCCTAGTGCCGAATAAATTCTCCCTCAATTGAAACTATCGGCTCACCTTCAGCTAACCGATATGCAGTCTACTCAAAATCTGACAATAACGTATTGCCCCCTTGCCCGAATAGACCATACTTCGAAACCGAGCCTTTCTCTTGGATTCCACCAGCAGTTGCATGTTTCATTATTAAACTATTGTTACCATCCCCGGTAATACCTCTTAAGAGGAGTTAATTCTATCTTGGAATAATTTGAACGGTATGGGACATTTTTTCCTAAATTGAAGTCGACAATAAAAAACAGGAGCAAAGAAAACACATTTCTGGTCCCACAAACAGCTGGTTGCTCTTGAGAGGTAGCGCTTCGGTTCGGAACGCCATATATCGTTGATCAAACTTACCAGGAAAACCGCACACCTCGACTTTGTCAGTTTTTAAAGGCAAGCTCACCGTAGAAATACCAGTAATCTTTTTAAAAATTTTTCTTGACTAAACATAGCTTAGTTTAGCTTGGAACATTCACAGACACCTCTGGTTAGGAATTGTCACAGCTGTAATGAGGACTGACGGTCTGCAAGGGATAATTTTATTTCTGCATCGTGATGAGCTTTCTTCATCTGTGATCATTTCGTGCTTCTTATTAGCTAGGTGACACAAAACTTACTTTTTCGAGATACATAAGGGTAGCTCATGACCACGGTACAGTCAGGGGAGGACAGCTACTTTCAGGTTCACTCCAGACGAAGGTGAGAATTTTGTTGCATACCCAGAGTTGTGCGAAACGACCGGACACAAAAGACTCGCTTGATAACCTAACAACACATCTCCTATTGCGTGCCTGTGTAGTGGAGAACTGTCGCGCTGTAGGAAACCCTGGCACGAATTTTTATGGAACCTTACTTGAGGCTGGCAAAGAAAACTGCAGTGAATAACGTCATCGATTTTTGGCGGTTGCTGAACCAGGCGCTTGTTTTTTATTGTCTTACATAAGCTTATCCTTTCGGAACCGAGTCTACGTTGAATTTGTGAGTAGTGAATATGCTTCATTGGGGAATTTCCGAACTACGTGTGTCTTATCAACATTTGCTGATTGGTAAACACGTGGATCCTTGTGGAACTCGTTGAAAGTATACCCCATAGTTCTACCTCAACCCCTGTTCCTCGACTTATGTGAATCAGAACATAACGTTGGTGGTCTTTTCCTGCCTCCAGTAAATCTCCTCTACCTTCGTTACGGGGTGAGCATGGGAGTAATCACTTGTTCAATCAGCGAATGCAAATGCAAAACGCAGCATACTCCGCCCCAACGCTTCTTGGCCGCGCAACTCCGCGAAACGTGGCACGCAAACTGTCAAAAACGGATGGACATACTGATGAGGATGGTTCTGTGAATCAGGTGAGGTGAATAAGCAGTTTGAAGAAAACTAATCACACAAACCAAATGAGTTAAGAAAACATCTGAAAACACACGAGTTAGTTTCTCATTTTCACTTTAATCCTTTGTAAGATTAGGATTTTGTAAGCCTTGTCCTCCTTTTGGCCTTCTGGGCCTTATTCTTCGTGAAAAAGTGGACTCGAGCATGTGAATGCACCGGTGTGTACACAAATTTGATGAAATCTAGTTCATCTGAATTCGCTCCCATCGATTCTTCAGTTGCTTAGTGTAGTACGACGTTCACCATTATTATACAAGTGGTGCTACATTTGAATGGCCAGCTGAGCTACCTATGGTGCTTTAAAACTGCTGTACTAAAGTTCAATAAGCACTGTAAGTCACCATAAGATTATTCTGGTTATTCTTTTCAAAAGGTAGCAGAAAGAAGACTTTTTAACGTCGGAATATTATAGAATATCACGGGTGACGAGGGCAAAATATATTCCTTCAACTGGAGTCCGAAGTCGTCGGATTGCTAGGTGCCTGAGTCCTTGAGGAGCCGAATAAGGTGTAAATTACAAGCCCTAAGGCCGACATAAACCAGGGGATTAAGATCAGAAAAGAAACACAAAATGCCAGTTAATAGCCAGCAACCGGCCCAAGCATGAAGATATCGCAATGAGCATCAGTCGTAGATCTTTTACATCAAGACTGCGGCGGCACCAGTCAATTTGGATTAGATTCAGCTGACTGACGCGCCTCCCTCAGATAAAGTACCATGAAAATGCCATCTAGAAATCTTTGTTATTGCGCCAATCAAGTGGAATTTGATGGCAAGATGATGAATCAATAGCACTTATGAATATTTGAATTTTGACCCAGAATTAGCCTTGGAGGTGTGTTATAGCGCGACTGATCTTGATTTAAAAAATATGATGTAAGTTAATCCTCACAGTCGCTGGCCCGTTGTTAGACGGTTTTTGGCGGTTGTCGTCAGTTTCGCTTTCTTTTTGAGTTTTGGCGTCATGAAAAATTCACGGACCTCTACATCTACACTAATTACACAGGTCTAACCGCCGCGGCAAAAAGCGAGCGGGATATTATATTTTGGTGTTATAGTTCAATCAAAGGAGTATTCCCCCCGTCCAAATAATATATTTGTGTTTTGGTACCAATTTGAAGTTTAGATATTTATGCGCCCACGAATCTTGTAGTACTTCTCACTCGAGTGCCGCTGTTTGGTTCGGCTTACCATGTTTCACGTGAGGAATTTCTTTTTTCCTTGGTAACTCTTTCAACGGTGTTCTTCCATTCAGTGTGATAACCTCAACCGCTTCAAGAGCATCATTCATCACAACCGACCTTCTGTCGAGCAAAAATCCAACCAGATACAGACAAGAGAAGTGTACATACAATCTGGATCACCAACGGATTTGCGATATAATTCCACCGGGCACATAAACTCGTCCACTTATCCTACTACTCCACTCGGCACTGGTAGTCACGCTCATCCCGTAAGCTGTTTCACAATCCACCATTTCATTCTGATTGCAAAGTATTCGAATTCTTTAGGTAACATTATCACTGTCCTTAAAAACGGTTATTCTGTGGATTGTGGAATCACACGAGTGTCTGAATGTTTTGGGACCGAGGCTCCGAAACATGAGAAGGTTAGCTACACCCATATTATTTGATGTTTTGTCTGGGCGACCACAAAGTTAGGGCCCATATTCGAAACATACTCTAAGTCGCGATGTTAAAGGAATGGTCATACATTTTTTAAGGTCAGTAAATTCAGTGCAAACGGCCTCATAACTTTTCAATGAATTTCTTCCCTGATATCTTCAACTTGGTTTATCATCTACGAGCCAGCAAGCGGTCAGTGTTTAAACAACCTGACAACGTCAAATGCTTGTCTTGGGACCCATCTAATCATTGAGCGTGATTCTTAGTTCTGCCATGCAGAGATTCAAGTCCATGTTTGAAATTCGAATAGTAACGTGCAACAGTCGAGCATCGACTGATGAGTCTCAGTAACACAAATTACACCAAGCTGGAGATTGTTAAGTGTATCACGGACCTGAGAGTATCGGAGCACTCTGTTGTTATCCTTCTTGTTCCACATGGTTGATGCGGCTGACTTCCCCTCGTCCTCCAATCCTTCACACTTTAGTTGTGATATTTTGTTGACTGACTGCTCGAGCATCCTAGCGTTCTCGTAATTAAGTGATGAGCGCACAAGTCTCTCCATGGTCCTTGAGCACTGATTTCATAACAGGAACGCTAATGGTGCATCTCCAGCTGTGGAAAACCGTGAACATGTTGTCGAGTAGAAATAACTGCCACAAATTGCTCTCCAATAACCTTGGGAAGTGGGGATGACTAGCTACACACTAAACGTGGTAGCTATTCCCATCTACGTAGGAACTTTTAACAAACGGGCAGTTACCAAAACTTCTACTTCCTTAACACTGATGTGTTCCTATCTCTGAGACACTCAAGCTTATTCACGAATCGTCGAGCGCCAAAAAGGAACTCATCTCTTTGATATTTCACTCTTCGTGTGTCCGGTGATCCGGGAGTGGTGACTGGTGGAATTTGTGGCATCTTGTTAGAAGTCAGTCCTAGTGCTGCTGTGAGCAATCGCCCTCGGTGGCCGTTTGCAGTATCGACACAGATCCCATAGGGCTGCAGTTTCGACGCTGAGAAGGACTCTTTTTAGTGAGATTTACACCCGAACTTACTTGTTAAGCAGAAGACATTGATAGTGCCATCCTTGTGGACAATGTGAATGCACAAGTCGGTCACCTGAGCTCCATGGAGTCCCATCTGGACATGAATTGCAACTGAAAAGCTGTTCTCAATATATTTTTTGACTGACTCCGTTTCTTGAATTCTACTGTGCACAAGTGACATAAACGTACTCTGACATGGTGCGGTTTGGTTGTTGGTCTGTTCGCCGAGCATGACAGTTGGATTGCAATCGTTTCATCACCAATCGAGATGACATCGTCATTGCACGGTTGAGTTAGTCAACCCTATCTCACAGGCTGAATTCTTAGCACCGGAGTCCGTGCCAGTGAAATTTATGCACAGACTACAATAGTGTGACTGCATGGACTGCTACTGAAATGAATTCATATCTTGATTGCTGACCATCCTCTCCTTATCTCAACTCATTCGAGCCAACGTCAAAATTGTCTTTGTTTCATCAAATCAGACCTATTTTTCGTCTAAACTCTGTGTCTGTAAAGAGACCTGTCAGAGCAAACCACATATGTTCGGCATCCATCTTCTGGTAAATAGCAATAAATCTGGACGAAATATTTTATACCACTTTGAAATGCTGGATTAATCTCGCTTTGCTTTCTTAGTGTATCTTTCATATAGAAATCGAGATAACTCAGTGGTTAAGGAGCAGAATTGCTGAGCAGGATGTCCGTGGTTCGGACTTAAACTAAGCATGTTGTCTGCTCCTGTTTAGGTTTGGCCAGTCTGGCAGTATCTCGGCCCTTGTGTGCCCTTCGGGTGACGTGCAAACAAGGTTCCGAAAGATATTTCAGTTGATCGACTATTATTGCAATTATTATTACTACCTTATTACTATCTTCTAATGGATTCATACCCACGCTTTTCTTCTTGAGACCCTTCAACTAGTTTTTCTCTGATTGCTTCAGCGAGTTAGTTGCTTATCAGTCTTGCTATCTTCATCCATGCTTTGTCTAGCTGTCAGCTTCCGGGGTATATCGCAAGGGTCTACAACAGCAGGCCGAACTTATCAAGGCACATCAACAGTTTTACCAAAACCGAACACAGCGACTGGTTGGCGATAGACTAACCAGACTAGATAAATTGTGTCAAAAAGTTACTCCTTCCGAAACAGTGATTTCTCGACACCCTTCTCCACACCTTCGTGAGCAGCCACATATGCATTCAGTCGAGCCGTTTGATTCACACGTAAAACATCACCGGAGCATCACCGCTCAGTTTTCGGAAAGTCCACATTGCCAGATTACGATGAAGCGGTACACCATGAAAGATTACACCCTTCTTCCCCGGATCCCTGTGCAATCAACGGGTTTAGGTCCTGACCTGGACTCTGCAGAATACAAGGCCAAAGTAAGTCGGATTGTTGTATCCTTCCTCGTCGCACACCACACAAAAATATTCCTATGACACGTGTATTTGGTGAAGGCTACCCAAAGGATCAATAAGTACGCTGAATCTTGTTCCAAGATCTAATTGATGATGTTTATCGTTTTTTCCATTTATGAAGAGATAATTCTTACTGTGAATTTGATACTTGCGCAGTCATTTAAATCACTTAGTCTATTCTTAACAGTAGTCGACAGAGTACCCATCGTATGTTCCAAGACGACTACTTCGATCTGTATACTGCTGTCGTCCACGCCAAATTCACTTGTGATTCATCGTACTATAATTTGCAATCGCCACTTTTTCATGTGGTAGACGATTCAGGGATATCAAAAATGTCTCCTCGATGGGGATAGGCAGCTAGTCATTTCAGACGCCATCTGGATGACCATACATCCTTCTCTTGGCCCTTCCAATATGTTTTGGTAGGAAACGCAGAAATTTTTCATTTTGACCGAAGTATCTGCTTTAGGGCATCACGACGAGACTGGACTTTACCGTGGTGTGACAGTTTGTGTATTGTTGTTTGGTGCCATCAGCCGGGTCGCCTTGCTCGTTGCACACTGCAGGGCGGGTAAGCTAAAAAAAGGCGACTGTTGAAGTCCTTCTTCTTGCTCTTTCGCATAATTTTTCTTTCCCCTCTTAACACCCCATTATTAACTCTCTTCTTGTAAGTCTATCACTTATGACTAATGACTCAATTCGTCGTGAATCAATTTTGCAAGTAACATCTGCGCGTCAGCGTCGTGCTGTTCATGATGATGATGACTGCTCTGGATTTTCGACAGCCTTGCATGCAGATGGCTGATACATATACGGATTCACTCAATTGTTGAGCCTAGATGACAGTCATCACCTCCTCTGGCTTGAGTCTTCGTAAGTGCTACACACCAGTATTTGGACGTAGGTTACCTTTGCAAGGTTATGCCCGAAACTTGGTAAATGCAATTTATCATGCGTTTCTTAGTCTTATCTGCTACTTTTGAACCATCACCCCTGCTAAGCTAGCCACTAGACCGAGCATGAGAATGTTGTCTGATAGCTGATTCGATGTGCTTGTGATGGCACTAGTACTTGAATGACTAGGGGTGTGATTAAACAAACCTCTCTATAATTTTAGTTTTATAAAATACTAGATAAGTGATGGTAACTGTAGGCAACATTTGTACTTAGACCCCTTGTAGAGCCTGGACATATGTTGAGCTGAATTTAACTGGGGAACGATAACCGTTGGATGATGTTTTCTACTAAAATTTATTGCAAGCGTTGTTTCACTCACTAACTCTGAGGTTGGCTAGGATTCCACTGCACTCAAGAACGTGTTTGGATGAGGTAACTATGAATCAGTAAGCTTTCTAAAAAGGGATAGGAGACAGCAATTCCAACGGAAAAATACACAGGCGATAACCGATTTTCAAGTAGGATTTAAAGGAGATGAACCTGAAAAGATAGTAATCGAAGTGTAGACCACTGTCTTTGGCTGCCGGTAGGAATTCTTTTTTGATGAAATTGCACTTTACAACAGCTTTACCAGTAGGGTTTTGAATGCAGTTGCTCAATATTACTTGTGTCCAAGAGCCATCTTGGCCATCCTCCAGCAATCAGGTGTTTCCCGAATGGTAAAACACCAACTGGGCAGGACTGTCACGGGCTGCGGAAGTGTGCACTCAATTTTGGGAATATCGGTAGCACAAAGTTGGGATTACAGACTTTTCCGATTTCATTTATTGAAGAAGTGCCTCCAACATTCGCCATTAGAGTAGTCGTAACGCGCCCTCCTCGCATGTCAGATGTCCGGATTTCAACCAACAAAGAATACGAGTTGCTGATTAGCTCTAGTGAGAGCAAAACTCGAGTTCAGTACTTCTTTCGCAGCAGGGGTGACGGTTTGGACGAGAGTGATGTGAATGCGAACTCCACAATTTCCACACCATCCATACTTACCCTAATTTTGGTGTAGTACCAATAAACCCACTTTTGCTTATGCTCGTTACAAGAGCATAAAATAGCACCTATGGACCTGTTGTTCCATTTAATTTGGCGCTATCATGATATCGATACCGAATTCGGCGGCACCCCTTAAATGCTGTAACACATTTTGCCATAACTATTTGGGTCGACGCATAATACATCATATTTTACGGCGCTGACTATGAACAGTGAAAAACTACCTAATTCTCACCATTCACTGCATAGTTAGCTTCCAGACAGGTTTCATGACTGAATCTTTGCATCGCGAATGAAAACATCGTAATGAATATCCGACCAAATTGTCCTGGGTTATTGCTCCGGAGGTGCTATAGCAACGAGATAACAGCATCTCACAAAAATAAATATTTGCCCTCAAATTTACCTAACTATATTTTACATGATGAGGCTAATCGTATTTCATTTTGCAGTAACCGGCTCACAGAAGCCGTTAGAGGGTATTCGGAAATCCCTTTTCAAGGTTGATAAGTGGCACGATCTCTGCATGTTTTAGTCCAACTTCTATTGTATTCACCCACTGTACTTCTCCCACCCACCCACATTGGGGTGGCTACAACGCGACCGTTTTCTCAGATTCAGGAAAGAATTAAGCTTATATTTGAAAACAATCTCTTCCAATTACGTCTGCCAGTTTAGTTCATCAGATGATTCTCAGGGGGGACGAACGGAGGTGAAAGTCATACTGATATAGGGTGATTGATAGCGCATGAGAAACAATCCCGCCAAACGAGTCACCCATGGAGCTGATTTTTGGGCCCCAAACTATCTGCTACGTCATTGGACAGTGAAAGGTTGCTGTCTGAAAATACTTGAAAGCATAGACAAGACTGCGTTTTATGGACTATGCGGTGCTTTTCAGTTTGAAGAAATAGCGACCAGAGGTGAACCAGAGCTTCTAGCGTAGTTTATCACAATAATCACATCATCAAATGCAAGATTTCCACCCACGATCTCTCTCTAATAAGTCATAATGAGAGCACAGACGGCAAGATGACAATCAGCCACCTATAGTACCGGAAAATTGACCGAATTTTAGCCTGCGTTTCTTGTTTACTTTTCCACTAAATGAACCTGTTAGGCCGATTTTCCCGTTTACTATTTATTGTGCTGAGTATTAGTTTCTTCCTCTAATCGATGGAGATCCATGATAAATGCTGACCTGCTATGTTCATCGCCTGATTCTGAAGTAGCTTGAGCACAGAAACTTTGGTGACATCATTCAATGTTTTTTAATGAATATATACTTGCCGAAACCTGCTAATCCAGTATTGAGCCAAGCTGCCATATCAATGCTTTCGAACATACCAAAACTATCATAATCTGAAAGCACAGAACGCTCAGAGTATTCCACCGTAAGTTAGCTTGTTTGGCGATGGCTATTACAAACCAACACAACCGGTTTAACGTGCTCGTTTTGGTATAAATGGTTTATGACAGCATATGATATCCCACCAGATTTTTCGACCGAATATATATCTTTTAGGGAGCTGTATAATACGTCCCATCTTCAATGTTACCAAAGTAAATCAGTCGATGATATTTCATAAAATCTACAGAATATATTTTGAAGGTTAGAGGGACTAACGCTCCTGGTCAGTAATTTAATGGCTTACCTAAATGCAGAAGAGAATTGCTGAAACCCGCAGCTTCTGCCATTTTTGAATTGCATCGTATGGAGGTTTCTGTCAGCTTGGCGTCCTGATGCTAAAAATTGGTGGTAGAACATAACTAACGTCTTTCAATATGGCATTATTTATATGGTTAATCAAATCTATTCAACAGCCGAAATCTGGTTTTACCGTCACGTTGCTCGCGATGTGGGTGTATTTGTTTACTTTCTACAAAGAAGTTGTCTCCGTTTCTGTCCCATAAATCAACAGCCATTACCACATGGGATGTGTTTTAAATGTTTCTGGTTTGTGGTGACCTCGTGAAAGCCATGATCAGATTGCGCGGCAATAATAACATCCACTTATTCTTTGATTATTTTTCTTGAAGTTTTTTCCGTCGCATCTTTCATACATTTTCGCTGAAGCTTATTAGAGATTTCGGAGGAGGCAGTTTAGAGCCTATCTCCTGTATACTTTCCGAGTGGTAACACAGTCCTCCTTATGTAGTACAGAATCAGAACTGATGTTAACAGTCAATGACCGTTGATTCTTTAGGATAGTTTTCCTAGATGAGGACCCGGAGGCGGGCCACATCAGTGGTTAGAGACATTGTTAGGCATGGCCCAGTCGCGCCCTAAATGGCGCTTCTGTATCCAAACTATTGCCTTCAATGCATAGCCACCTTCCCTATTTCCCCACTTAACAGTCTACTGACAGTGGTATACTTACGCACCAACTTGTCAGCTGCCGCCTCCAACGTGCAGCTACCTACCCCACCTCCACAAATCGTCGGTGAACGGAACTGTGGCAGCCTCAACCACAGTACGACAAGTATGCGGTTGTTACAGCCGATAATGATGAATATTTATGATTATGATGAGCTCAGCTTTTATGCCATCGTTACCTGAGTGAGCGATTATGGGTCAGATTCCATGTTTACTTTCCGTCTAGTCACGGTAAAGCCACAAACCTATGGTTTCGAACATGTGAAACAGCCTGCTCAAAACAGTTCTTTTCTAACCAGTGTCGATGCGCATCTACCTAATCACCATTCAGCTGAACAAATATCAGCGACAGCACGGCTATGCTGAACTTCTTCGAATGCGGGCTTCAAAACAACACGACAGAAGAAGCCGCAATCCAGTTCGTCCAAGGATCAACGACGTTGTTGAACATGGCGTGCGTAGTGAATCTGCTCATTGCAGATCGGAAAAATCACCAGTTGAGTTGTCCTCTCCTTCAATGGAAACACCGAGTGGAAAAGAACCTGGATTTATTGTGGTACAAGAAAGCGAAAGTGCACGCTCTTCCGCACGCAACCAGTCCGAACGACAGTCTGGCCTGGCTGAAGTCAAATTTCGGTCTAAATCACTAGAACGAACCACAATGGCAACTGACAAGTTATCTGAGAGGGAAGCCGAAAAACAAAAGATCATCCAGAAAAGAGAACTGGTGAGTTTTTCTTGCATTGTCCCCGCCCGCTTGTCTGACTGGGCATTCTCGTGGCCCAGTTTAGTTACTCACTTCATAACTCAACCTACGGCGTCCCATAGTCCATCTGACCAGAACACTTCGAGGTCACAGGCAAGGAGTTGTTGGCACTTCCGTTGCTTTCATCTGCCATTTACATGAAATACATGCATAGCTTATGAGAAGTCTAGCAACAAGGGAAATGACAATTACTTATTCAAACAAGTAAGTTCCTTCCCAAACTCTCTACGAGAAAGTGCTTCGAGCCAGTATCGTTTACGCACAAAAAACAGGGCGTCTGAATTTAATCCGCATTTATTTGGCCGGTGTGTTGCGCAACATAAATCTCGATCGGTGACAAATCGAACGAGCGTTCAGGAAGAGTATCTTGTGATCAATGAACAAGAACTCCAGAAGGCGTCAAATTACAGATGGATGCTTATTTTATCGTCATATATATCATTGAGAGAGAACTAGGTCTGTCCCTCTAGTATTTCACCACCACTTGAAGCAAGCAGATAAGAATGATAGAAACATCAAGTCCTCTCTGATCAACCAGACTGAGATCTGACATCTGAGGTCTTTGCTAATTGCACAGCTGAAAGAGGTTTTACCCACCATAGGCCAGGATATGGTTACTCCTAAACAACAGTCGCAGAAAAATTCCTTTTTGGTTGCCTAATATTTCCGTAGATTATTCGGGTCAACCGCCCCAAACAGCCATCCATTCGTTTGCTTTATAAACACGTCTTCATGTAGCTTATGACATGTGCAAATGTTTCTTGCTTTGTTGTTGTTGTTGTTTGCTCAAGATAGCTCAGTGGTTGAGTTGCGAACTTACTAACCGGAAGCTTCGTGGTTCAAATCAGACCCGGTACCTTGAGTGCACCTACCTAGGCTTGGGTAAACTGGTAGCTACTCAGCCCTCGAAATTCCTACGAATGCACGACAGCTAATCACTGAAAGCGTGTCACATTAGAACGGGTGTTATTATTACTGTGGTTATCACTAATATGAATTGCTCTACACTTATAATTATTAGATAAGAAACGTGATGAGTGAATATACTGGTCGCCCAATGTTGTTTCATGAAAAGTGAAGCGAGTCGTTCAGATGACTTTTGTCCGACTCTTCTATGCGAGACAGATAGGTTGGGATATAAATATTGATAGAAAGGTTAAAATAACCTGAAATACTCGTAAAAAAATTTTGACAACGTCAAACCTTATGTTCATTAAATTGTACGTCTGTAATATTATGACACGCTTGATTTTTATCTCAATTAAGTGACTGTTATCAAGGTTCCGATCTAAGTTACTGTCATGGTTTTCACCAAACCAAATACAGGACGTAAGTTAGTTAAAATACCGGGGAAGGACGTTGCTTATTGATAAACGCAAAATGAGCGCTTACATTCTACTATGCACGAATGTAAAAAATTCATTGGCACAGAGTTTTTAATAAGCAACATCCTCAAGCACCATACTTTTTGAATTTAATGTGCACAGATCGCAATGAGAACAAGAACGGGTCGACTTTTCATCAGCTGCAAAAAACCACCATGACTGGTCTCAAATTATCCGTACTTGCTATCTTAGAATTTCACTTTTTGCACACTTCAGTTACGGCTTCCATTGGCGAAGCGCACCGCATCGAAGCTGTTTACATAGCATTTCTAAAATAAGGTTTTCTATGCTAGTGGATATCCCCTACGCATTTGACACAATGGAATCGCTTCTTTTACATCTTGGCTTTTCAATATTTACTCTCAAATTGCTTTTGTTGTTTTGTCCAACGTGGACTAGATGAAACAATATGCAGAAAACATCCGCTTTAAACTGTCAAAGCAACGAGCAAAAGCCAAGAATCGTGCAACCCACAACTCTCCACTCGCATCTAAACAGGTTTGTTTCATTTTCATTTTTGGGCTTTAACTTTTCAGTAAAAGACACGCACAGCCGAGTGTACTCCTTAGAAGAGTATTCCCTGGCATCTGTGTTTGAAAGTGGACTATACCCAAGCTTTTTGATTAAAATGTGATACCTTATTCCTCCTGTTTCAACCAGTTGAAGGCTTTTAATTTGTTGCTAACAATAAGGTGAATCTAGAGACAACAGTTTGTAGCCATCTGTACCTTCTACAACATGTGACTGATTTTTTGTCACCTTCAAAATGAGAACATGTGGCAGTCGAGACTGAGATCGGTCGGCTGTGGTCACTTTTATCTGATCCAGCGTCGACAGCCTCAGCTCTTGAGTCCCCAACGTACTTGGCAGTTTCCCAGTTATAATCAGGGATAGGTGGTTGGATCCTTTTCCCAAACTGTCACAGTGACGTCACAGATGCTAGCCAGGTTAGCGGTGTAAGATCCTGCAGTTCTTATTCTGTTCCAACGAAACTGGCATCAAGAATATTATGCTGGTTTCGTGGTCACTAAGCCGTATATCTGCCTCAAAAATGCCATTTGTGAAATACACTTTTTCGCAAACTAATTTGCTTTTTCGGGACACACACCTGGAACCCAGCTGAATCTCTCAGTGTTGATGTTTCCAGGCAACTAAATGTGCTGCATCAGGCCGCCTCATGTTTTAATCGCTACGATATTCGAGATGTCGCGATACATATATTTTTTTGTAATGCACTACTCATAAGTTTGTTGAAAACTCCACGACAGACCACGACCGGTTTCGCCATTTCTTGGGGCTCATCAGGTAGGTGCAGTCCCCGAGTTTCTGTCACCCTTATGTTCTACGTGAAACCAAATCGCACGAAATCAGCGAAATACACTCATTTGCAAACTAATTTGGTTTTTTGAGAGACTCACCTGGAACCCAGCTGAATCTCTAGGTTTTGATTCTTCCAGGCAACCGAATGTGCTGCACCAGGCCGCCCCATGTTTCAGTCGCTACGATGGTTTGTGACAAGAGTTTTATGACACAAACGTAACGCATGGCTAGATATATTCTTAGATGTCTTTCGTCTCTCAGACAATTGAATGTTGGTTTTCAACACCCAAGTTATAGGGTTGTGTATGTGCGCCCAAATTTTCCCGAGAGTTATGCCAACCCTTAAAATATGAATCAGACAACGTCGTATTACATTATTTATGGATCACTCATAGAAGCTATGGAAACTGAACGACCACAACCGATCAGTAATCTTGGTCTCAACCATAGCCAAAGACACACGGATCAGTATAACTTCAGCACCCAGTGTTTCTGTATAAACCTAGCTAACGAATAAACCCAAGCATAATAAATCTGGTTTTATAAGGCGCCTTGCATTTTATGTGTTGGTTATGCGTGGTTTCAGATTGATCCCCGTGGAAACAAATATTAAAAATTCCAGGGTTTTTAATGATATTTTTGTGCGGATTGATCGCAAAGACGATTACCGCAGAATCTTATATTCGTGGATCCGTTGTTACGTATTGCGCCAAACTGTTTACACCGCTTTTTCCTTCTTGCTATACCTATTGAGGTCACAACCAACCACAGTCAGGCGTTCTAAGGGAAAAACCTGGCGTTTTTCTGATGTATTTTGGTGTTCAACTCCACGGAGTAACTTACCTACGTACCTGGAAAGAAGGTGATCCGGAAGTTTGAGGACATCATCTTCGTGATCAAAATTACATCAGCGTTTAGTAGTGT
Organism: Opisthorchis viverrini; assembly: GCF_000715545.1. Classification (NCBI taxonomy): domain Eukaryota; kingdom Metazoa; phylum Platyhelminthes; class Trematoda; order Opisthorchiida; family Opisthorchiidae; genus Opisthorchis; species Opisthorchis viverrini. The sequence continues at coordinate 80,815 of NW_008751900.1, read as the reverse complement.
CACTTCTTTGTCGTACAACTATGATTTAGTTGAGAGCCTTATTTTGAAAAAAAGAATACAAGTGGATGAGAACTGAACTCAGAGCTAGCCTACCACAATCATTTCAGGGTACCTACCCTAGGAAATGGTTTCATGTTGAGAAACTACCAGTGGCTTTCCGAAAGTTCTGCTTTAATCAGGGTTGTCCTAAGACTGTTTTTTTCGTCGAATTTACGTTTGTCATGGACAAGCTACTGCAGAAAAAGCTCTGAAAGTTCAAACTCATCTTTCACAGCTAACAATAAACATGCCGTTTTAGATTTTCGAACAGGACAATGATTTTTTCTCTAGTGCTAATCTATGAGCAATTTTTCTGAGCTTACGAGATTCCAATACGCTGCCACATCTTAGGAGTGTCCTAAACAGTTTAGGAGCTGAACAAATTGTTATATGTGGATGAGATATTAATCAAAGACGGACTCTTGTTTGATTTTTCGTGCCACTCACTCATGGTGTACAGTTCATCTATTTCTGGATCTAAAGAGTTCCATGAGTGGCTTCTATGAACACAAACTTTGTTTGCCCCCTAGCTTTGAGTGCTGATCCATAAAGGACTTACCTTGTTTCGGCTGGTGCCAGTCCATCCTGTGACCATGTTTGATTAAGCTGTGTGCTTTCTTCTGATGAATCGTTTCTTACGACGTCACTGGCAATTGATTTCGACCGAGCTGCACTTCATTAGATATGAAATGTTCTGCTGAAGTTCCTAATAGAACGAACACACAAATCGATGTGTGCTGACCGTAGGGGAGATATCGAGTGGCTTTCTTCGTGTCCGCTTTGTACCCACAAATTATAGTAATCGACCTTAACATCTTGCTCAAGAGCGCATGTTATCCCAGCACCAATTCCTCCTAACTGATCTTTTTCCCACGTTATCGGTGACCAGCAATCATCCTCTGCTTTTGTTTTTAGCAGTAGGTCTTGTAGCGGACCAACTGAGATGGTCAAATGTTAATACAGAATTGGTTCTGTTTTCATTTGGGCTGTGATGAAGAAACAATACAGTGTCCATCTAGCTGACAACGAAGTGACAATTTTTAATGCAATTGAGACACCTCTGTGGAAGAGATCACTGTGTGCCTTCGTGCCATCGACAAAGAGTGCAAGTATTGTCTAGCATTTGGACGTCTAACTTGCACCTTTTGAGATTTTGAAGCTGTGGGTTCCCAGTTGAGTGCACTATTAGCTCCCCACACCAAGTGAGAAGGTCTTTACTAATGCAGCGCTGACTGAACGAATTCTTGCTTGAGAACTGTGAGATTTTGATTTCAGTAGCTTACTTCCCAACCCCCCACTTAGAAGCCCACTGACAGACGTGTATTTAAGCACCAATTTACCAGCTCCCGCCTTCAATGCGCGCCTACCTACCATAGCTCTTCAAATCATCAATAAACTATATTTTGGCAGCTACAACCATTGTACAAGTACGCGGTTCCTATAGCTGATAATAATTATGATGATTATGACGATCTAGAAATTTGAGGCCAAATGGGGCGTAATTAAAATGCCTCAAAACTATTCACTTCCGAGGTTGAAAGAGAGCTTCTTCATCTGAATGCTTCTACACATGCGCGTTCTAATACCAGACTGGATGTACACATGCGAATGCATGTGGTCGCCACATCACAGAGAGTTTTACTACATAGTGGTTAGATTCTTTTGAATTTGTTATCTTTATCTGAACTTTTGGTCCCATTCCACCTTTCCTTGTTACGAGCACCTTCTTGAAACTTTCAGGAGCAGGCGAACCTCCTGCAGAACTCATCAATCTCTTCAATTATTTTGGATTCAACTGATGAACCACAACTACTTGAGATGCTCAGGCGCCACGAAGAAGATAGAAAACTTGCTGATGCATTATGGAAAGTGATAGGTGTTTCGCCCTGACACCAGACGAACGATGCGCGGCACTCATTTCCTGATATCTGACATTTCTATATAGCGTCTTTCTATTTTATTGAAACAATTTCCGAGACCAATCATGTACAGCCATGACAAAAATAATATCTGGGTCAACTCTCTCTCTCTCTCCCTTGAGTCGTCTAATTAGTTATGCAAAAAAAGGATAAACTCTTCATTTAATCACATTTGCTGACTAAGTCTAGGTCTGAACAAACCAACCGTACGTTTTTCACTCCTGTTAAAAGATTCCTGAAATGCCACTCGAGTCTTGTTGATCACTCCAAAATATTCGATCCCGAGAGTGGAAACTTGAGTAGCAAATATTTCGGTTGAACATAATAGGCTGGTCCTAAACTCCCACAAATTGTGCCTAAATCTGAGCAGAAATAGGCATTTTTCAATTCAAGAGGAGTTAATTAGTGGCTTGAAACCGTCCTTGCGGTGTGGCGCTATCTTCAGAGGGCTCAACCACAGGAAATCACAATTGTGGAGCAAATAGGCATTTTCAATTCAAGAGGAGTTGAAACCGTCCTTGCGGTGTGGCGCTATCTTCAGAGGGCTCAACCACAGGAAATCACAATTGTGGAGCAACCTCAGACAGGCTCGTTTTTTACTTGTAATTACTGTACTTATTACCGCGTGCTATCCGATGAATACGGTTTAAAACGTTTAGATCTTTTTAATTTTCCAGTTTCTTTATGACTGTTTATGGTAAGCGGATGTATTGAACAAACCCTCACGTATTTCTACCATTTATGGTCCAAGGGGGACCAAACTGGAAGCGGAAGGCTGGTGTATTTCAGAAGCCGTTATCTCAAAACGTTCTCTGCTGGCATGGAACTCCAGATGAGTCTGCGATACCGAACACCAATACGTCGGTGCCCTTGATGTCGTCAGATTAGCAACAAGGTATATAAGTAGCACGCGCTTGACGATGTGTGTTAAAAGCACTGTGCGGCACCAGAGGTTGTGGCGTTTTAGTCAAACATTACGCTGATAATTTTTCGTCTCCCACATGAACGGACAGTTCGAAGTCTGATTTTCTCTGAGGATACTGTTAGCGGACCTAGGCTTTGCGAGTACGATCTCCTTGACGCTGTCTTCGTTCAGCCAAAGAGTGCATAATAAGCAACTCTCAACGTGAGACTTGAGGCCATCGACTAATATAGATGGTCCTTGTGTTTGCTCTCTCACTTCGCGCATCTCTTTGCAGCGGAGCGCCCGTCACCTAAGCCACCATGAGCATGCAGCTTTTAATGATGAGATTAATGACGTGCAGTTTTATGACTATGTACGCCTGGCAGACACATAACGTACTGCTAATCCGTAAAACTGTCAGGAGTTAATCCCCTGACTGCATACAGTTAGGACTTAGTTCTACCGTTCAAACTCTTTACATTGGTTCTTGAATTGCGTGTGACAATTTCAGGATTACAGTGATAAGGCTAAATTCTGTGTTTTGTGCACTATGTTGTATTTCCAAAAATACCAGACTTGTTTACTCAGAAACCCAGACTACTCTGCTCGCTAGCACCGAGCTGCCATCATTCATATTTATTGTGTCTAGATTAGTCCCTTCTAAAACGAACTCTACATTCCACTCTTAATCGCTCCTTCGTGGATGCCTAGTTTGCTCGTCATCTTGAATCTCCAACGACGTTGTGGGCCTTGTTTTGGAGTAACCTATAGGAAACGGAGACCTCGTCTTCTTAAACCTTAATTGTTCAATGTACGAACAACGTGGTATCAAAAGGGAAACTAATACAGCAAGCTCTACCTTTCTACAGTGTTAATGAATACTAAGCAACTAGGCTGAAAATCGTGTAACAACGTTGATCCGAATTAGTATATGCAGCCGATGAATGATAACATCTCAGATCCCACATCGCACAATGCTTCCAGCAACCATCCTAAATCCGGAATATGACGGTGATGGTGGATCTCAAAAGTTAACTCAACTTACAAGTCAACGTTTACGGCCTGGTTAGATCGTCCTAAATAGGCCTCTTAGCTGTAGTTGTACAAGAGGTGCCCACAGTGTTAAGAAATGCCCAGATGAAAACTAGGAATTATCCAACTATGGCAAGACCGGACACTATCTACAGAGACAAGTTGGACATTTGGCCAAATTAAACGAACCTATAGCTCCAGCAAACCATTTCGAAGTGGCTGTCCTTTTAGTCATATTTGCTGCAGCTTGATAGTACAAGCATTGCAAACGAACATTGGAATGGTATCCTCAAAATAACGAATCCATTGGCCATCAGGACACTGGGTATATACACCATACCGCTTTTTCCTAGTAACAGTACAATAGAAGGTCCTTCATCCAGCTATACTTGCATACCCGCATATCCATCTTGCGCTGCCATACAACCTATAGTAAGTAGAAAGACCTCATAGAGTGGAAGCGTAGTGCTATCAAGCTCCACACGAGGGTAATGATAAGGCTGGGCTTCCAATGTGTAGATCAGTTAACCCAGCCAGCAAATTATCCATTCACAGTCAGCTTTCTGGCACCTTGTTAACGTGGCTGTCATAGCGCCCACTCATGCCTCACAAACGGCTGATATTTCTGAGAAGAGGCCACAGATAATCCTGAAAAGGTACAACGGAGGTGTGCCATCTGGACTTAAGTGGAATCGTTGACCCAGACGACCATCATTTTGGTGTGGCTATGTTGTGCTATCTTCCAATACAGACTCGATCACCACTCATTAGATAAGTTGTTTTCTATGCAGTTGAGTTTTCTACATGCTGAATTTTCTTCTACGCCAAAAGTGGGATCAAGTCACGGAGCCTCAATATCCTTATATTAAACCCCTTACTATCTCGGATTTGACGCTGTGTTTATACCATCTACTCTTCATCCTTGCTGACAATGATAAAATCATGGACATGTTCGAAAGTGACGATTGCTGATGAAATTCAAATAATGGGTGGCAACGGTTGGAAACTCGGGATCACCAACCCAGCTCCGTTGAGCTTATTTCAATATCCCGACAAGATTCTGTGTGCTATACATTTGGAACCATTCGGAATTGTACAACTAAAGTGGCGGAAGAGGTTAGGTTAAGAGCTCATGTCTATTCTCGTCTAGAGTACGGACTGTGAGCTTGGTATTCGGTCCTTGGATTTGCTGTTTTATGTTTAGTAAAAGCAGAAATGTGACAACATCAAATGCGCTGAGGATAATGGGACACCAATTTCCGGCGTGGTGTACCACTGCCCTAGAAAATGACCAATTCCCCATACAAACACTTGGACAACCGTCCTCAATCTTCACACATCTCCAAAGGTCTCCAGCATGGAAGTCGAACGCATCGGGTCCAGTGGATATTTTGCATCGGCACTGACCGAAGTCCTTCAACAGAACGTCTAAACTCGATAGGCTACAGCAGACAAAGTACCACCCTTGAACAGTTCTGGTTGTCCCAAACAAAAGGCATATATTTGACCAAGTGTTAAGTAACGCTTGACTGGGACATTCTGACCATCGTGTGCTGGTCTTTGATTTCAGCTGCTACTGGGCAAGAAATCTCCAACCACAGATGTTGATTCGGAACTTCTGCCGTGCAGACGTCCCAGAAATGAGTAGCTAACTTGACCAATTGAAATGGTAATCAGCTTGGGTTGAGGGGACATACATGACAATTGTCCTGAAAATTCACGGGGCGTACGCGGTGTTTGTACAGAAAAGACCAACATGAATTTGTACGAACCTAATGCTATCTAAAATAATTCGGCGTCTTCTGGAAAAAGGTCATAACTATTTATCAAAAAGGTAACTACTGGAACGCGGAAGATGAGTTGGCATTTCGTAAAAAAAAGGAAGTATTGCAAATCAGAAATCCGCCAATGGGTCATACGAGAATAAACCTATATAATGGACTTCATTCCAGAATACGAAAATGTACAAAGTGCGCAAAAGTGTACTGCCCAAATAAATAATAGACCACTAAATAAGTAAGCTTAGAACCTTCTAGCTGAGAGACAGAAACGGGCAGTTCACGAATGACCCAATAGTGGTATCTCAAGCATACAAAGAATAATATGCAGGCCTGTAGTTCGCACCAGAGACCTCGTCACATTCATTTTTCTCAAGCGGACCTAAAAGGGGCTCTAACTGACTAAGTCGTCATGGAGGACGACGTTCGTTTACTCTTGAACAAGACAACCTCCTATCGCGTTGGGGCCAGACGAGGTCTATCCAAGGATCTTGAGGGAAAAGTTGCTCATACTGACAAATCATTTGTACCTGATGCTCCACGATTTGCTTCGCAAAAGCAACCTATCCTCTGCTAGAAAAAAGCAATGGCGACGACAATCTACAAAACTCCTCACTAAGTTTCACCCAACAGCTATTTAAGCCTCAGCTATAAGTCTCAGAAGCGTACCGTTCAGGGTGATGGAATGGATTCTCCTTGAATCACCTCATGACCAAAAGCCCGATTCCCCCGCGCATCACGGGTCCCGTAAGTCTCAGAAGCGTACCGTTCAGCCCGATTCCCCCGCGCATCACGGGTCCCTACTACACCGTTCTTGGGTGAAGAAAATGCTCGTACTTGTGAACACAAGCTCAGGGCAAAGATGTGTAGTGACATGTGAGGGACTCGATCGGATGAAAAGTTGAAAAATATGGCGTCCAAAATTAGTCCCTTGGCCCCAGCTTGTGTTAAGCTGCCACAAGTAGGAGCATGTTCGTCACTCAAAATGTCCAGAGACCCGATGCGCTTGGGATTCATTCAGAGGAAGGGCGGCTCTTGGAGCGTTAAAATCACCTTCCGGTAAGATATGAGAAGTGGTAGCCAGATTAGAGTTTCTCAAGTTTTTTTTAGTAAACTGGTTATCTTTTCGTAGACTTGGGGGCAACAGTAGACTACCACCTTTAGAAGAGAATTGGTCTCACTGAGCGGTATTTGAATTCACATTGCATCACAAAATGTGCAATAATGGTGTCAAAAAGGGCGATCAGGATATGCAAGATCACATGTAAATAAAACGCTTGGAAAATTGAGTAGCCATCTGTCAAGATGTCTATGTTAGAGGCACCTGGTGTGAGCCACATCTCTGTAGGCGTGGTTATGAACGTCTGCTCAATGCACGGCGACTGCTTAAGTTTGCTTAAAGGACTGAGGCAGTTGTTGGACAAGCACTTTAACTTTATCTCTGCTGCGTCCAAAGTTGGGAACCCGAAAGGCTTACTGCCAGAGAGATTAGCAGTCTTAGCAGCTGTAGTTTGAGTCCAAGGATACGAAGGAGCCTGCTCCTTGTCCTGGCCTTTTCGAGAAGTGCCATATGTTTATTGAGGGGCTTCCGCCCCATCAGAGCCTGTTTTTGTTCAAGGATTTGCAGTGAACATACTTTTGGTGTGGTTTCTTTATTTTTTTGCAGCGATGTGGCTAACAAGATTTGTCTGTGAAATCTTGTCAGTTCACACGTGTGTTGCATTGGACCTTCAAGGAGTTTTCCTATTGGTGGCCTTCCCAAAATCAGAAAATTGCTCCTTGAATCTAACCCAGGTACTTTTCGACTCAACGGAGTTTACGTAGCTCATTCGACTGTGTTTTTGTGGACTCTCAGGTCACCAGTGTGACTAACTCTGTGTATGTAGGAATTTCCAGTAAAATGCTGTCGGATTTGTAGCTTTGGCTATCGGACTCATGAGGGACGACTGCGCTCACGATCGTATGGGTGCCTCCAGTGCGGCTGAGCTGATGCCGCTGACAGTGCCGCACGTTTCGCGGTTGTGTGGTTTCCGTAATAGTTCTTGGCGTCGAGGTCAATGATTGTGGTTGATATGTCAGTAGACTCCGTTGCGTGACTCCGCACAGGTGAAGCAATCTAGCATAGAACTTGTGCAGTTCACCGCTGCACCTTTTTGTTCGGTAAGGAAATAAGCTATCATAATTCTACGTACGTTGGAGGCCCGTCCACGAAAGGCTCGCCTATCCGCAAGTATCTCTTTCGTTGGTAGTGAGGGTCTCCAGCGGTGGAGTAGAAACTGCGATCTGGAGACGCAGTTGGATACGTCGGCGTGCTTTTAATAGTACATGTGTCTACGTGTACCACCGGGTCTGCCACAATTTTAGGACCAGTTGAAACGCTCCCAATTGTAACGCGCATCCCCTCTAGGGGAGTTATGGCCGAAATTTTGCGCCTATAGTGGGCGATTCTTGGATATGCGCTTGAAATTAGGATGGGTCTTTTCAATGCTGACGCTCAGCGCCGAGATCCTCTTTGTGGCAGTTGGCAAGGATAGGAAGCCCAAACGTTCTCTTGCATCCCTTTCCCGCGTATTCACTTTGCTTAGAGTGATTCATTTTCGGGCTTTGTGGCGAACCCACTAAGGGCCGACAGTGTCAATTTCTTAGGCGTGCTCCTTCTATTGAACGACCTCCAGATGACTATCCTGCACTTCTTTATGCAACTTTTTATTAGAAGTGCCATGGATGTCTTAACTGCTACTTCAGAGAGCTAGGTAGCCTTCTTTGCAGCCAACGGACCAGGAATGGATAGCCCTCATAATTAAAAGTAGGTGCACCTCAGAAATGGAGCGCAACATGTCAGAAGATTTTACGTACAGGTGATGCTGGAGTGGGAAATAAAATATTACGACACGTTTTAACTTTGTAAATAGATCAGAGAACAAAAAATCTCTCCACAATTTTGATCGGGCAAAAAACAAGACCTGTTTTAAAAGTACCGCCAACTGGAAGGAAGCCGCGGTACGTTCAGAAGATTGTACAGGTGATGCTGGAGTGGGAAATAAAATATTACGACACGTTTTAACTTTGTAAATAGATCAGAGAACAAAAAATCTCTCCACAATTTTGATCGGGCAAAAAACAAGACCTGTTTTAAAAGTACCGCCAACTGGAAGGAAGCCGCGGTACGTTCAAAATCGATTTTTTCCCTCGTGCAAATTCGTGAAAGAATTTTTTCGTTGTTCAATCTTTTCACAAGTACACACGGGTAATTGTTGAATTTTATTACACTAATAAAACATTTGAAAGATAACCTTTTATATTTTGCGCACACTTCCTATTTTACATCTAGTCCGAAGCATGACATCCATTTATACCGATTGTCCTCTGCAGCCATTGATAAACCACAACATATGTGGGCGAGATGACTGTCCGTCAAACGTCAAACGCGGTATGCAATGCCACACCTGCAAGGCCTGGTGGCATTTCAAATCCACGGGTTTACAGGACGACCAGATAAGCCAACTAACTAACTCCCCTGACCCGTTTGTCTGCGCGAGTTGCCTCTAAGTCAAGGGTGCAATGCATACCGCAGCGAAGAGGAGAATCCCCCAAAAGGGTACCCAATCCCCAGTGCAGAATCAGAAAGACCACTATCGGTGTTCCGCTTTAATCGGGATGCTCGACGCGAAATTAGAGCGTCATTCAAAGGCACTGGAGGACTCGGGCGCTAAGAATGCAGCGACCTGGACGAAAGTTGACAAGGAACTTTCCCCGCTGAACCAATACCTCGCGATATCCATACCGGGCCCCATGGCTGCGAAGAAATCATACAACTTTTTGCCGCGGCTATAAAAACCACCAAAGCGTCTCTAGTGGATAGGCGCCTAAGGGAAAACAGACTGATAATCTGGGGGTCATTCTCCGGAAAAATCACGCCAGCGAAGCTGGCACAGTCGATCCTGAATGGCTACGCCAGAAGGGAAGTAAGCGAATTCTTGGACTTCTAGTCACTCTTCCCAATCTGACGTACAGGAGATCTTTGAGCGGGCTGGCAGCATTCAAAAGACCAACCCAATGATCAGGCGCCTAGCCGAGGGTCGTCCTCTAGACGCGCGTAAGCTCGGTCACAACAGGTCCGGAGTGGAAGCACGACCGAACAAGCACCAAACCAGACGACCCCAAACTCATGACCTAGCCGATTGTGGTCATATCCCCCTGTGCTCCCGAAAGCAGGCCGACGAAACTAGCTGCGTCTCCGGACAGCAATATTTTTCGACCACCACAGGCCTCTCGCCC